>NC_081445.1:14571697-14593354 GCF_007210705.1 Tigriopus californicus | reverse complement strand
TTATATTCAAGGATTAGCCAGATCAGCCAACTCCAATTCGTTGGTCGATCAAATAATATATAAAAAGAAAAGTCAAGTAAAATAAATAATGTTCTCGTCTTGAACTGCTGGGATTCCAATCCCGGTAGTGGTAAGGAAGTCCGCACAAAAAAGGCCATTTAAGTTTCGTGCCAAGACATGCTTTAAATTGCAATTTTCCCTAATGGCTTGGGCCAATAAATTATTGTTTAGATGCTCTTGCTCCAATTGACCCCCAGTTTGACCCCTCTAAAAAATGAAAACAGAAATTGAAATGCCTTTGACGACGAAGCGGGAATATCCCTCAAACGGGACACCCAAAATTAGATGGCAGGCCGAGCGAGAGAGCTGCCATCTAACTTCGTAACAAACAAATGCCTTTGAATGTTTTTATTTGGGACAGAAATCAGCCATGCAGGGTGACTAGATATGAGGTAAAACTCCAAATTAAGATTTTGGTAATGTTCCAAAATGAGGAGAGAAATTATTTCAAGAGGTCATTTTTCGTGTCTTCTTTTTTTTGTCATTTACACAGTAGGCTTTGCACAGAGAAACAAATTTCTGCGCCTAAAAAGTTCTTGTCTCATTTTTGAATAATCGTCTACTACTATTTTTGGTGGCCCTCAAAAACAAATCATCTTTATCAGTGCCCTAGTTACGAGGCTTCTAGGTGATATTTCAATTCTTCCTCCGTACAACTGTACTGTTTTAGCCACATCATGAGTGTACTTCTCCCAAGTTTGTAACAGATAGTGATATTTCACAAGGAATATTGCAAAATGAGGGAACTGCTAAATTGGAAGAGACTGTGAAAATTGAGATTGCCCAACATTCAAAGAGCGTACCAAATATTTAAAAAAAACTTTCATGAGATTTGTGAGTCAATCCCAGATAACTCTAATAACTAAATGACCCAGGTTTAATGTGCGTTGTAATGGCCGTAGAGGGATCATTTGAGTTCATTGTTCAATTTGTTTCCCTCCCCATTATGCTCGTTAGGAATATTTAGGCGTTGTTGACACACTTGATCCCATTCAGTCAGACTTGGTCAAATGTTTACATGGGCATTTTCGCAATGCAAACATGAGTATATAGGTATATATGAAGAAAGTTGTCGTCTTCATTCATGTTGCTAGAACACTTCACCTAAACGAAGAAAAAAAAGTCTTATTCCGGACTTTCATCCAACAATGTCATTCACCCCTCAATATTTTGACCGAAGTAAGCCTAGGTGGAGATCCGAGATATCTTTGTTTTCCTCGGAAATGTATCAACCATTGCATCACATCTCTTCTTTAGATGGCCTCTACTTTTTCCGTGACTTGGTGCCAAACTGTGAATCCATTTCGTGTCCTACGTCCAACATTCAATTGAAACGAGAAATATTGCGACCTGTTCTTGTTCAATTTGCCCAACTGTTCCACTGATTTACACAAGTAGACTGTCCTTCAACCCTAAGAAGAGCATGATATCAAGGCTTGGAAATGGTGTCACCCTAGTACCACTGGAATGGACAAGGCCTGCGGGTGGTGTTCATGGAGGGTGACCTTGTAGTGATGGTAGATCAGAGCCTAGTTTATTAAAGCCAAAAAGTGTATCTTAGATCGGGAAAAGATCAAACTTGTTAAGTTTAGTACGACCTTTTCTCAAGCTAATCAAGGAAATTTCATTTCTTTGCACTTTTCTTGAAAACTGAATACTTAAAGTGAATTCCCCTAGAAAAGTGAGGGGAAAACAAGCAGCCGACGTAATTCTATGGAGACAACTAAAATTAACATTCAAAGCCAACCAGCACAGGGCATAGATGAAAAACAGTAACATTTTGTTCCTCAATCAACATGTTATTATGGTGAGAGAACTACGCCAAAAACTGACATATTTTATGTTTTGTAACACAACTTCACTGGATTATTAAAAATCAATTGGATCATGGTGTGAGTTAGCTGTGAGGTTTGTCCATGTTCTCTCTCCAAAGAATGCCCAAAATCAGGGTGCTGCACTTCCACTTTTTCTCGAATTTACTTCACATGGCTAATAAAAATTACATCTTTGAGTCCTCATAAATTGCTTGAAATCTTCATTGCGTGTTTCAATTGGTGTACTTCTAAAGAAAACAAACTGATGGTTGTAAAGTTGTGCATATTTAGAGACTTTCAATTGTTGGCATTCAAAATTGTCAGCTATTTTATGCGAAAAGGATTATATTGAATTTTTGCGATCTTGAAAATCAGTATCAATTGTCCGGTAGAAAAATGCCAATCGGAACTCGTTATGCCTTTTTAATCAACAAGACGAGAGAGGTGAGATTAGTCGACCTTTTTAGTTGGCCTTATCCAAAAATCCAGCTACGAGTTTGGCGCTCATTTTTCTAAATTTCATTTTTAAATACAAAATACAACAGCTTTTGAAGAAAAAGCCGTTGCTAACAATAAACAATATTTGTGACCGGAGCTATTAATAATAAATGGCTGAATTCATTCACTTAAGATTCAACCTTCTAGTTATCACTCTTTTGAGTTCATATATTTCATATTTTGAGGTACCTTCTCTTTGATTTACTGGCTACAACTACTTTTATACGAGCCAGAACCTTTTCCTTAAGGATAGACTTATTAAGCTCGAAATGTATTCTTCTCTCTTTTTCTCTGGTAAGTGCACAACAGTCTAAGTACCTTTTCCCGATTGCTGTTCATAAGACCCGGTCTAAGAGCTCCAACAATTGTTTTTAGTCATAGGCATGCCTGGGTTTATTCAACTCGAAAGCGAGAAGTTTTGTTTCCAGTTTGGATCCACAGTACATCCGAGGCTCGTTTTCTGCTTAAGCGAATGCAGAAGAAAAGGATCCAAAAATCCTTCCTTGAGAAGTTTTCCTCCTAGACAGGTGCACATTTTCCCACCGTTCCCTCAGGGTCGCGAAAGTTTGTCCGAAAACATGGCATTCGCACCCCTTCGTATCAGATATCACAATAGCATAGTCGTCCATTGGGAACTCTTGAGGAAGAGTTGATTTAGGACGAGAAACCATTAGAACCATCGCTTTGTTGGAACGTGAAGAGTGAAAACAGAGCGACGACCGTTGGGGTGGCTGGTTTGGGAACCCCAGTGGTTATGGATATAAAAGATGAGTGAGTTGGTTCAACGTTCAAATTATGAAAGGCCAAGGAGAACGAAATAGAAGGTATTCCGTCATTTCTGAAGATTCCAAACGCTTTGAAATTGATCAAACCCAATATTGGCGGTAAAAAGCCTGCATTTCGCATTTCTAAATTATTCAAAACAGGTTGATGGATCAATGAATTTTCGGAATAAGACGAATATTATGAATCCGAACAACAGTATCACTCGGTTACTATGGCTGTTGTCCGCATTTGTGACAATCAAAATATGTTCAAGAGTATGGAAAGTACCTGTCGCACATTACGCTAATGGAACTATTAAACTCTATTTGCTTAGCTTAGTGGCTCTCTTCATTAAACTACGAACGTCAGATGAGCTCCTATTCACATTTAATAAACCTTGACATGGGAGAACGTACTAAGTTGATGAATTTTACCATATGTTTATTATACCAAAAGAAGTCATATTTTCAAGCATGGTCTTGAAGTGCACGATTACTTAACGAAACCATCAAAGAGTGTTCGTAAACTAAAATCGGTCGGTGGTAACGATTCGTTTAAAGCATCTGCAAGCTAGGGGGGGGAGGGCTGAGCCTCGCTTTTTCAACGGTCGCATCAAAATTTTCGAAGTCCGATTGGTTCTCCGTTATAGTGCGCGCATCAAGCATTGAAAATCTTATTTGAGAGAGGACGAAAAGAGTAAGTGCGAGATATGTATTTATTTACATCAAAATGTGACGCGAACAACGCAACGTGAAAACCACGGCTCAGTAGCAAATTTGTGATGAGCCTAAGCGGATTGATTCGTGTCGGTTATTTACGTTCAAGAACATCAATTTTGCCAAAATCCAAATCCAAAAGTCCGTTCAGCTACGAAGCTATAGACATACCCGCACGATGCAAGTAGAGCGAATCTGATGAGGTCCCCAAGGAGTTCGAATGGAGCCCCGTTGGTGTAATCGACCACAAACTCCCTTCCCGCCGTCTGCCAAGTCTGCCTCCCCAAATTGTTGCGGCTGGCCAAGCGACAGGAAAGATTCTTACAACTGACCAAATGGTGTTCGTTCAGCTCAGAGTCGGCATTATCCAGGAGCTGTTTGATCTGGGGCTCAAAAGGCCATTGGTAGGTCTGGTTCACATAATCCGCCACCCGGAGATACCACAACCAAATCTCCCGCCTCTCCTTATAGAACACAAGCTCTGGTCTGAAGTAAGACATATGGGCTAGACTTGCACGGACGCCGTCCGGGATTGGCCCAAGGTTTAGGGATGACCATGTTTCGATCATGAAGCGTACACGGCGATGAATGTAGAATGGCATGAGCACCAGGTACATCAGGTCACTGCCGAGTCGATCCAATTGATGGTAATTGGGTTGTTCCAGCCACAGCCGGGTATTTCTGGAACGTTTTGCGAAAGCGAGGAACTCCTTAGCCTCGTGGCACGTGGTCCCCCAATGGAAGAAGTACTCTTGTTTCATTTGGCGATCCGGCCTTGGCAGGTAACCGCAACCGTCAAAGATGTTGGAGGGGGTATGGAAGTCTTTATATTGGGCTTTGAGTTCTTCGTATTTACTCAACGATTCCTCCTTGATACGGTAGAGACGATCCTTTTCTCCCCGAATTCTGTTGCAATACTTCTCGTAGGGCGTCATCAGAATGATTGGCCTTTCACAAGTCTGAAGGAGAGACCCATCTTGGCCGTTTTGATGATCCGCTACTTCTATTGAGTCAAGGTCCACATCACTTTGGCTTGGATTTATCCTCTTCTTTGAAGCCCCTTCAGAACGATCCTGATGGGGCGAGTCCTCTGATTGGGCGTCTTGGTTTGGGCCTTCGAGACTGAACTCTTGCTTTCCATGATGTTGTCGGCAATTAGGATGGGCGCTCTTGGTGCGTACTCGTTTGCGCATCTTTCGAATGACCTCTCGCTGAACCTCACCCACAACGTCCTCGTCGGAGGATGCTGCGTCAGACACGTCTTCGTCGAATTGGTGGACCACAAACTCGAGGAAGCCCTCTTCCAAGAACATTCGATGGAAGCCCTCTCGGTTCCCATGGAGGTAGTAATCCCAAATGTGTTTCCCACTTTGCTGATCACCGTTAAGGTCATGGCTTTGAAGCTCAAGAGAGGCCAAAAACTTTGTATATGATGTTTCTGCCATGGTCCACGAACAATAAACAACGGCGATCCAAAATCTCACATCCGTCTGGTGTGAGAATTTAGTTACGACTGAGCTATGACATTTGATTAGAGTGGGGATCTGCAACTGTCATTTCACCAAATTTAAAGGGACGATCTCGGTTGGTTGAACGCGAGGAAGAACTAGCCCTGCCAGTTCCCCTGGAATTGGCCCTCTGAGAGGGAGCGAGCATTCTCCCTTGCGTCACTCCATTCCCTTATCTGGGAAATTTCTCGTGTATGCTTTGAATTATTGGTCGACGAGTGATATATATTGTGTTGTTTATTAATTTTGTTATTCACTTTTGCATTACAGATTATATGGTGGGGGGAGGGACGATTAACACAACCATTGATTAGATCAGACAAGATTCTAGATCGACAATGTCTGAAGATTAGACACAATCACAGGGTCAGCTTCAGTTTTGTCACCCTTGTTTTGATGAAGATCTCGTACTTTCCGTTGGTCAGCCGTGAGCTTCTTCTCGATTTTCTTTAGTTGTTTCTTCTTCTTGTTGGTCAGGTGACTATTGGAGTTTTTCAACCTGCTCTTGACGCTAGCTAGTCGATCATTATTGGTCGAGTTTGATCCCTTGAGAGCGTCATTGGCCACATCGCTCCCTAAGATTCGGCTACCAGTACCGTTCTCTGACCAAATTCCATTTGAGTTTGCGTCTGAAATTAGGACGGTATTGGAAGAAAATCAGGACCGACAGATTGTCTCGAAACTCACGCTGAGATTTGGTTGCACTTTGCATTTGCAACAAGTAATCCACTGCAGCTTCAACGCAGTCGGCATTTTGGGCGAGAGCGTTCGTCACAGACACTGTGTCATCGATACCTAATAACCTTATCGAGTATCATCCATCTTGCTCAAGATATACCAAAGTTTAACTAACCACTCAATCTCATGACAGCTCGAATATTTTCGAGTTCCGTTGCGGTGGCATTTTCGTAGTCAGACAAAGCACCTTCGTTATCATCGTACCCATTGCAATTGATCATAGCTTCATTGGGCTTGCTATCTTGGACCATAGACTAAAATACATAACGAGTCCGAATGAAGTCAGTATGATGTTCACGTGTGAAAAAAGGCTTTCACTACATTAATTTTGATGTTGGCTGGTCCGATCCCAAGACGATCCCCGATGCGACGTACAGAGTTGTAATGGTCACCGTTGTGGTATGAGATGTGTAGTTCCATGGGGCACGAGGAGCCATCAGGAGAGCCGTGTACCTGCCACAAAGGTTCGTTCAGTTGATGAATGACTACGGTGACGGTGAGCATCCGTGAAAACGCGACAATCGAGTCGTTGCCTACACGACAAAAAAGTATGTTTTTCTTGTAATTAGAACGATGTAGTACATGCAGGGTGGCCTGAAATAACGCCAATAAATCAAGCAGATTCATCTCATTGGTACTGATTTTCCCCGCACAGAAGCAACTTATGATGGCTTCATCAAATAAGCTTCTGTCTTTTCAAAGTGGAAAAAGAACACATTTTGTTTACCAAAAAACTTGACTGATGAACAAGACAATGTTATCAATTTATAGCGAGAGTGTTAATTTTAATCGATTAGAATCTAATTGGTAGTTGTCAGACTGCCGTTATTTCCGGCTAGCCTGATGATCATACAAAGACTGAGAAGCTATCAGTTATTATTCTTTTGTCAAATGTCATACTTAGGTATGAACGATGGGTTCATCATGCTGACCAGATTCAGGATTAGGAATGTGCCCTCAACATTCGGCATTTTTTGCTTGTTGGTAACTACAGAAGTAGGTTAGGCTTTAGCTTACCAACCCTTGGTTATCTAGATACCTTACCGCCAAAAGTTCCGTCTTGCGCCAACAATTCCAAATGTCGGTCAAAAGAGGGCTCATCCACCAAAAAAGGTTCATAATCTGATACATGTTGTCGCATGAAGTTAACCACATCCTGTCGATAATTGGCATGCTCTTCCGACGTTCCATGGAGTTGATCACTCAGAGCTCGAAACAAACAATTCCTTGATCCAAGCAGGAAAAAACACGCGTTATATTCGCTGATGTCCCAAGTGGTCAATGGAACTGTTTTATTTTTTATACCCGTCCCCTGGTACTTCTCGCAAGGTGAGTCCCATGACTTCTAATTGATTTCGGAGGGAAACAAAATCACCCTTGGTTTGTGAACCATCCATCCGAGATTGCTCTCGTCGGTGCTTCCGATGAGCGATCTTGATTTGGCGATCCTCGGCCTTTCGACGGCCTTTGGCCATTTCCAACAGTAGCTAAGAAAACATGGTTAAATCAGCTATATTGTAATGTCTCTTGATCTATCAATTTTGAGTACACGGCTCTTTAGGATTGAATCAACATGGATATCAGTCAATTGAGGTGAAGCTTATGAGACGGTATTATGATGTTGCGCTTGAAAACAATAACATGTTGCGTCACGCTATTGGAAGTTTAGGAAGTGTACTTTCATGTGGCACAACCCACATTTTTCCTTGTTGAAACTCAATTTCTTAGTGGTTATTCATATTTTTGGTTGAATTTGTCATTTATTGCATATAATCTCTTAAGTGTTTTAGTATGATGCAATATTCTAGTATTCCAAGGGAAGTGAAGAATATCGCACCAATATTTTCTGATGATTCAATGCGCCTTGGATTTATGGTGCAGATGCTTTAGGAAACGTATTGGGTTGGAAAAGAGAGTTCAAACATGTTCACATAACTTTATATTTACCTTTTAATTGCGAAAGTTACTGTGGCAATAATTTCAATAACAGATTCTAACAGTTGCAGAGTCAGCTTCAAGAGCAAAGTTTACACACAAAGCATTTGCTTTAGAAGAATACTGGAGTGGACCTAAAAAAGAAATCCAAAACGATGAAAGCCCGATATGAGCAAGAGTGATTCAAGGCTTGAGTTTTTAATCTTTTCAAAGGCAGTTCAATTTGATTGTGCTAACCTTTACTACTCACCATGTTCTTTTGCTTGATTTTTTGACATTTATTTGATAAGTTTTGAAAATCACATCAGTAATGTCTTTACATCACATGAGCATGAAAAAAGACTCTATATTTTTTTCTTTTATAACTCATTTAGCTTTCTAGCTAGATTTTGCAACAAACATAATCTTGTAGCCAGGGGTCGGAAAGATAGTTTTTTTAGGTTGAATAAAGTTTTGAACTGTTTTGGTCATTTTGAAGCAAAGCTTTAGTATAATAACAATCATTATTGCGTATCTTGGTCACGTCATGGCGTAAAAATAGCTATAAAAATAACATATGATGTTTAGACATTATATAAGGGTTGTTGATAAAGCAAGAAAGATGTCAAAACGGTTAAAGCAATAAAATAGTTGACTAGAAAGTGATATCACAATGAGTATGACTAGAATTGGATCAATGCACCTGAAAAATGGATGAGGGGAGTCATAGACAGTACAAACACAGTTAGGTAAATGTAAAAATGCTTTGGAGAACTCCACAAACATCCGTACACTCTCCTCTTATTGCTGATGTTGGAATGGACAATTTCGTAGAGGAGAGTAGCTGCCATGGTGGTTGAGCGGCTTTTCCGGAAACCAAATTGGAGCTCTGGGAGGAAATCCCTATCCTCGGCCAATCCAGAGAAGCAGGCAGCTAGTAGGGTGGACATCATCTTAAAGAAGAGGTTTTCCAGGGCGCCGGTCCAATGGTTGTTTGGAATGCCCCTAGGCCCCTTCTTATGGATGAAGATGATGGCTGACTCAATCATTGACAAATCTCAACATAAAACTGACAATTTTGGAGGAAATGAAACGGCTTTGTAATGCTTGGGCAAAATTTAGGAAAACTAAATTCCAAATCATTTTGGTAAATAATATTTTTCCCAAAAAACTGAAGGATGGAGAAATTACATTTAATTACGTTTAGCAAGGCTCTTTAGTTGTCCCATCTTTTTGAACAGTACGCTCAAACTTCGATTTAACGAATCTCGATTTACGATAAATTTGGATTTAGAAATAGTTTTGCTGCTTACCAACTACTGAATTTACTTCATTGCCAGTCTAGCTTTGACGATAATTTTCGATTTAACGGTGTGTTCTCCGCTAATTGATAATATCATTAAATCGAAGTATGATTTTACATATTTTGGTTGACATTGGTAAATATCAGAAGGTTTATTTTTATTTTTTCTATGAACTAATGCGACTAATGCAGTAAGTTTTCTGTATACAACTGACTTAGATTGTCACACAATGATGGTGCTGATTTTACAAACCATTCATGGTTGCAGAATGCTTTGAAACATAAATCTCACTTAGAAGTGGTAGATATGAGTCGGCTTTGAAATTCAATTTTCAAGACAAAACTCAACCCCAAAACTAAAAAGTGTGAAAATGATAATGAGATATTTCTTGCCTTGAAATCCACCAAAATATCTGAATAATTAAACAAATCGCAGCTTTTTAACCTTTTTCTGACTTATTTTTTAAGTGATCAACTCATTTGGCTGATTTTTTACATTCTCTAAGCTAATCTAATACCATTGTTCTTGGATTTTGCTTTTTGATCATCAGCCTCCAAGGCCCGCTTCCGTCAGTTGTTCTTAGGGTGACCAGAGTGGCACATTCCTATCGATGAATAAATTTTTGATGACCCCCATGAGTCATTTGAATCATTTTATATTAATATTTCTACACAAAAATATTGCAATTTGCCATATTCAATTTCAGAATTGGTCAAAAACGCATTATCACTAGCCATGCTACTTTGTTTGGATTGCTTACAGAGTGGTCACCTTGAGAACAAGAGTCTCTAAGGATCCTATCGTCAACGTGACAACTGACAAGTGAGAAAGAAATGGTCGTGAATGGATAAATAAGCACAAGGAAGGACCTTGCCCATAGGTTGAATTTCATTAAGTATTGTCTTGGTTCATATCTAAGCTTCATCATGCCCATGAAAAAGACTGGCCAGAGGAAAAAGGCTGAGAAACAAAGAGCCAGGCAAAAGGAGATCAGGAATAAGGGTAAGTCGGTTATTGTGAGAAAATCAAAGATGGGCGCGACACCAATAATGAATTAATGGCTTTGGCTGCTTTTGTGTGGACGATTGACAAGGTTTTTGAGCAATATGCTTGGTCTGAAGCTCGTTTCATTTTGACTCAAATCGTAGAATATGGCACAGGGAATAATTAAACTGTTGATTTGTGTCCGTTACCCAGTCAGTCAATGGCAAATAATTATTTAAATATGACGGCATTACAATTTTTCAATGAAATTCGTTCAACTTTTGCGCCATTGGTTTGAGCCAACTTCATATCAAACTAAAGCTTCTGGGACATATGCAAGAACTGACAAAACATTCAAGATCGCCATATAAAATGTTCTCCTTTTTTTATTTGATCCGTTATGTAAAAGAAATTGCACCAGCATTTACAGCTGACATGCATAGTTAACCTTGCGATGAACCCTGCCCATCTTTGAAATTTCCCTGGAATTGCCTGAAAAATGGGTCTTGATTTCAGGCGAGCATCGTTCGATCGTGGACCAACCCAGCAATGCCATCATGGAATGCGATAAGTGTCAACGCAAGCAGAAAAACCGAGCTTTTTGCTACTTCTGCCAAACCATTCAAAGGTTAGGACTAATTATCCACACATGATAAAACCCATGGACAATAATATGAAATCATTCATTGGCTATCCATTCTACTCTTTTCGTCTTAGATGGCTGTCATAGGGTTGCCATTGCTTTTGTCAGGTCAGGTCAGAGTTTGACAAATATGGGCATCGTAAGCGTGTCTAAGGGGTGTTGAAAACGAAAAATAGTGTGCCAATGTTTTTGATTTTCTTTCATGCAACATATACGACTGGGCGGGGTAGTCACAAATACCTGTGATGATTGTAATAGTGTGCCACTCCCCTTTTGTCCCTATGTTCCATGGGATGGTGACGAGTTCAATCTGGGATCCAGAGGAACACTCTAAGTGCAGCTATTCCTTCCGCCTTTGGACCTATTTTGATATTGTTCCTTTTGCAGATTTATTTGAGATATCTGGATTTTGAATCCAAATTCGTACATTCATTTGACCACGAAGTGCTAGAAATATGGACTGTGAACGAGCTTCCCGCCATATCAGTCTGCTCTTGGTCATAACAACTCTGAGCTACTTTTCGAATTAAAGTAATAAGATAAGAAACGTAGATCTCTTCAACTAAAGGCAGGTTATTTTTATATTACTTACTTGCAGAGTGGTTGCTTTCAAAGTGATGTTGTCAAAAGCTTATGTAGCTGACCAAGAGCAGGCCGAAAATTTGAATTTCATGTTGTCTTTACTACATAACTTTGGACACACATCCTGATTTCCCTAAGCATAGTTTTGGGCTCACATTTATTTGGCCGAGTTCATCAAGATCTTGTGGTCGTATGCTTTTTTGTTTGGTTTGGTCTTCACGGGCTTTTTCTCAACGCCACAGGGAATGTAATCCCCAGTTTTATTCAAATGAAAGACTAAAATTCGTCTACTTATTACCTTTCAATCTTTATATGATATTTGCTCTACCAACGAATTTAATCCCCAGCGCACTATTAAGTTGAAAGGTTATAATTCGTATATTTACTACCATTTAATTTTTATATGATATTTGGTCTACCAACGAATTTGAGTTGGCAGACTGAGCTAGTCCTTGAATGCAGGGTTGATCTAGAACACTAAGTGATTTTATTTGTCCAAGCCTGATTTGAAAGATGCAACAGATCAACAAGGCCTACGTATTCCCTACGAATATTAAAGGCAGGCAAAGTGCCCGAGAAAGAAGTGAAGTTGACTTCATTGTTCGAACTAGCCTGCATTCACGAATGAAGCGCTTATTTGGAATAAAGTGAACGGTTTAGGGGATAAGACATTTATGCTTCAGTTCGCAGTCCACATCTCTAGATGTCCTTGAATTGACCCACATGCTGATATTGATCAATTCTTCAATATCCCAATACCATGGAAAAAGATGGAAATTTCATGTAAGCATTTCTCCTATCCACAGACTCCCTCAGTGTGCGGAATGCGGCAAGGTCAAGTGCATGCTCAAGACCGGCGATTGTGTAGTACGGCATCCGGGTCAATACACCACGGGCTGGGGAATGGTGGGGGCGGTCTGTGACTTCTGCGAGGCCTGGGTGTGCCATGGACGGAAATGCTTGTCCACCCATGCCTGCACTTGTGTCATGCAGGTCAGTTCAATAATCAATATCCATCCACTCACCAACCTATAGCGTGCTTCCAAGCCATTCTCCAAAATCTATCAATAGATGGAGGCACAATATCAAGTAGGCAAATTCAGGGTGACGTTCTTTTACAATCTTTGCCTCAATTCAATGGTGGGCCTGGGATATACGTAGGAATGCGATGAGCAAATGTCGCATGAGCCAATACCATTTGATCTTGATTTTATGTTGCTTTCTTAGTCTGCAGTGTGTATCGAATGTGAACGAGGCGTGTGGGATCACGGAGGTCGGATATTTGTGTGCAGCTTTTGCCAGAGCCATTTGTGCGAGGATGATCAGTTTGAACATCAGGCCTCGTGCCAAGTGATCGATGCCGAGACATTGAAGTGTCTATCGTGCAATAAACTCGGACAGTTCTCGTGTCTGCGGTGTAAGACTTGCTACTGTGACGATCACGTCAGGCGGAAAGGCGTCAAGTAAGTATTTCATTATTTCATCATGATAAACGCAAAAGTCAATGGAAGGAAGGGGCCTTCGATTAATGTTATTTGGAATAAAAAAAATATATCACCATTTATTCAGTTCAACCCCCTAAAATCTATCTAACCGCGTTATTTTTTAAAGATACGAAAAGAATCAGACTGCGATGCCCTGTCCTAAATGCGGCTTCGAAACGTCTGAAACCAAGGGTCTGTCCATGTCCACCCGGAATCACAAGTTCGGACGTCAACAAATGAATCCTGATGACGAAGAAGGGGGCGGAGGTAAGGCCGACCTAAGATCAATTTCTTTCCGGAAATCATAGCATTCTAATGGGTTACTCTTTCACCTTTAGGTTTTGGATACTACGGAGGCTATAGCGAGGCTTCCGGTGGAGGCTACGGTCAGTATGGTGGAGCTGATAACGACGATTATGACGACGATTATGATTACGACGATGAGGATGACGATGAGGAGGAGGACGAGGAAGATGAGAAGGAGAAAAAGTGATTTGATGTCATTCGTCGGTTTTTTATATGTGATGATTCTCAGGAATAAACATGAGCTCCTTATCAAAATGTTGACCGCAGAAATGCGTCCACATGTCTCGCTCCAGGATGATGAAATGCTTTTTGGGAACAAATCTAACGGGAAGAGATAACGGGTCAGTTGATGTGGGATAACCCATTCGAAATGGACTTGATTCCGGTTCTCGCGGGGTTGGCCCATTTGGGATCATCGGATTGGTTCAGTGTTACAAATGGAAGTGTTGTGAATCAGGGCTGTCAAACTGGACTGGATCGCCTGTGGAACGGCACAGCTTTGGGCCAGTCCACATATTTACAAGGTAGAACTAAGAATGAACCACGAATTTGATAAAAGAGCTGGGAGGTTCAGGTCGAAAACGGTCATTGTACATATGTCTGTCCAAGAATTGCGTTTTTCGTCGAATAAGAGATGAAATTGGAAAGATGTAAATTTGTGACTTGAGCGCCGCTTTTGATATTCCAGTGGTTTAAGGTAATGCGTAGATTGGAAGACGGATGAATGAGTACTCGTTGGGTCGTCGGGCATTTGTGTTCAGGTAGTGTAATCAATACTCAAAACATGAAAATACATTTCTGATCTTTTTAGATTGCTCAGATTGATTGCGTTTAAACATATTTCACCGTTTGCCGCAGACGTTTAGCTTTACCTTGGCTTGTTTCCATTTTTCTGAAAAGAGGAAACTGCAGTAACTGTTTGCCTATCATTGATTCTCTCCGTGTTTGTGCATTCCAATTCTTTTGCTTCTTACTGTTTCATATTAAGTGTTCGTAAGTGGCTTGATTATCTCACTTTCAGAAAAACCTGTAGAGATTGCGTCTTTTAATCCTTCAAAAGCACATTGCTACATTTACTTTGCCGTTTTTTGTTTGCTAGTACATGGCTAAATTGGCAAGTACTTGAGAAATTCATATCCTCTTAAATTGAACCTGTTAGCTTATGATGATGCAATACATAAACGCCAATTCTCTGCTACAATCTGAATCAAAATCATTCGATTTTTTTTGGACCATGCTGCAAGCTTTTTTAGTTCAAAGCAAATAAAAAGAGTTTCTTTTCTAACCTAGCGCACTTTAACCCATTAATTTTTGGCTGCCTGGCACGCCGAAGTTCAATAGAGACCTTTTTTGAGAGGATGCATGTGTAGCCTTTTCAATTACACGTCTGTCATTACCATTTTGTTTCGTTTTTTGTCCTGTTAGGAAAGTAAAAAAGCAAAATTGAAAAAATATGTCTGCGTTTACCATTGTCTGTGACATGCCGGAAATCCGTAAGTGGGTGTGCCTTTTTGATCTAATCGGGGTTTTGGTTGATTTTTGAGACAAGTGCTGGGGGCTTTACTTTTCCGGTGTTTTGCAGTGTATAGAGGAATCAATGCATAGAAATCATAGAAATGCCCGATGAACTCAATTGTTCGCAAGGATGAACCGATCTTGGGAAGACATTTAATATTCAATATCACGGCTCAGTTTTTTATTTTTTGCCTGAACCTAACATCACAATTTGTTTCATACATGTTTTAGATCCTTAGTAACTGCTCAAAAATGAGACCCAAAAATTGTAGGCAAATAAACATTTGTATAGTTGATAAATGTACGTCGCTATACACCAGAAAAATCCTTTTCAAACAACTTGTGAAAGGCAAATTCTATCAAAATATCAAAAAAGCTAAATCTGCATAAAAATATGGCTCAAGGTGAAAAATGATTCTAATTTTCGCCAAATATGCAAATAAATGAACAAGTGAAGTGACGGGAATCAAATTTTGATCCGGGCTATTCATCCCATTTCAGTGCTGGACAGTTGGGGCAAGGTTGGATCCGGGATCGAGGATGGTAACACCCGTTGGTTGGGTGACTTCTCCGAGTGTCAAGACATCACCACCCAATTAAACTACTCCTACTCTATCCTGGATATCTCACTTCGAGCGCAAGTAACCGACATTCAGGCAGGATGTGTTCCACGGGACAAAGACTTCGCATGTCAAGTTTCGATAATTGCAGGAAACGGTGGCCAATTTTTCTCTTGGATTGTGTCTTCCTCGAGCTTGTTCCAATGTGGATATGCCCATGCTTTGGCACAACCTTTCCGGAGCGTTTGGATTGAGCCTTGAGTTTGACTTAGTGGCTTTGGATCTCCGTTCGATTCAAAGGCCGGAGTTCGTGCTTGATTTGAGGAACGTATTGGCCATGTAAGAGATCGCAAGTAAAGGCGGTGTTGTCCAATAAGCTGTAAGATATGCATAAGATAAATGAAAAAGAGGGTACACTAAAAACTCATCTCGTTGTCGACTAGATGATTAATTTTAATTCTAAAAGCTTTTGAAAGTTTAACTTTTGCTTGAAATGGTCATTTTATATTTACTTTACTTTTTTCTCGACCTCTTTACCACACCTGGTACTATATTCCTCATCAGCTGAAAACGAAAGTTTACAACTGTTATAAAAGTCCTAGAATAATTGAACCACCCAGGGGTCGGATCTTGCCAACCCTTGAGTTGAGGGTTGACCATAAATTTTGACCATATATTATCCGAAATAAGTTTTTGATGTTGTCAATATACAAAAAGTTAAGAAAATTTGAAACAGATCTAAAAATACTCAAATAGACGTAAAATTGCAATAAAACTAGAAGCAAATAAGCAAAAAAAAAAATTGTTCAATTGGCAGAGAAATTTTATGCATTGAGTTTCTTCATTTCACTTACCAGGAATTGAGATTTCATTCTCGCAATGTTTGACATTACGACACTTTTTTAATTGGAACGGATATCAGCTATTGTACTAAGTAAGTGGTAGTAGTAAGTGCAGAAAGTAAAACATATTTCGTGCAACGTAAGGGGGCTATTAGCGATAAGGAAGTCTGCAGAAACCGGTCTATTACCAACAATGTCGATGGCTTTGAATCTGTCCCACTTCACCCCCAAAAAATGACAACAGTATTATGTTCGGAGTTCGATTAACTTGAATTGCGAACTAAAACTACAATCACTCTCGACATATTGTGCCGAATGTAAATGCTCTACTTGCTCGTAGGATATTGGATATAAGGTGCATAAAGATATTAAAGGGTAAAAGATGGCTACAAGTCTCCCTGTAGGCCTATTTGAATCATTAGTTATGTGAGTTTTTTCTAGTGATGGAATCAAATCAAATTTCGAATACAAAGTTGCCAGAAAACTTGAAAAGTAACAACACCAACCGATTCCATCGTCACTTTAGAATTGAGCAAAAAGCAACCCTGTTTTGACGGAAGAAATATCATGGTCACTTTTTGAGGCTGACCAAAGGGTTTCCAACATTCTACTAGAAATGTCAAATGCCATTGGAAATGTAAGGTGGTAGCCCTAGTGGCAATCTCCTAGGTTTATCAATTTGATCCCATCCGTAGTTTTTACATCTTTTTTAAATCTATTCAAGTTTCCGATTTACGATACAAAAATTTGCTTTTTCTCAAGGCACTATAGTGCATTGTTGTTTAAGTGCAACATAAAAAAAAACATATGTCTTCACTTTTATTCCTCTATCTATGTGTGCTTGTCGAAATTCTGTTGCAGAATATTTTTATCTCTAATATTGGGTCTGGTGATCATTGGATCAATCTGGGATCACTACCCTTCTTCAGCAACTTTCGAAAGACTCAAAGACGAAGAAATGGAAGACATCCCTGCCATAGATGAGAGTCAAAATAATGAGGATGCAGTCATTCAAGAACCTCCAGTCGTTATGGAAATAGAAAATGAACTTCCACTTCCAACAGATTCAGTCTCAGACCAAAATTCTGATGGTTCTTGGACCAGCGGTGAGTTTCCAAGCAATAGTAATCAAATGTTGAGAGATGATCTAATGTGAACTGAAGCCAATTTTTAAGCCGATTGAAACGTGTAGATATTACCCAGAATTAAAATGCAGTAGGTCAAGTGGTGACTGGACTTTCACTTTAGGTAACCTCTACACTCTAACTCACAGGAAGAATCTTTTAGAAACGAATTTCTGGCTATTTCTAGACTCAATGGCTTGGGATCGGCGATTTGACTTTACTCCCAATGAAAATGAAAAGAATGAGGACACCACTGAATCACTCATTAGCACAAACACACTTATTGATACGGGAGTCCAAACATCCAACCCTTCATCGCTCTTCGATGAACCCAGCAAAGAAGACATCTATCCTGTTGAAAAGGTTGCAGCAATCAATCTGGAAATTCACGCAGCAGATGAAGAGTTCCAGGAACTGAACAATAACGTCTTGAACAGACCCTCTGCAGGGGCTGACCCTATGATTTTTTACTCCATTACCTCGGAAGCTCCGGTCATTCAAGCCGAGGAAGAGTCCAGGTGCGTTTTTCTGTAATATTTTGAATCTCTGTCCAATGGACGACGTCATTACTGGACAGAGATTGTAGAGGGGATAGATGGGAGGGTTTACAAATTCAATTAGATGCTCTCTCTTTCAAATAATGACCTAAAAATCAACAATAATCACGAAAATCTGGCCACAGCGGCGCTTCATCTATTGTCCTGTCATCTAAGAATGAAGCTCACAGTTGTAAAAAGTGTCTGGTCGAATTCAAAGAGGCCAAAATGGCTAGGTGTTCTAAGCTGGATTCTTGGATACGGTCGTCTCCTCTCCTCTCGCTTCATCCGTCTCACCCGTTTCAACACGGTGGTCAAAAAGCCCGATCAAGTTTTGAAAAAAGTACTGGTATCCATCTTTTCCAGCTTTCTACGGCGCAAAGTCTTAAGGAGTAATTTGATCTGATCGATTTATTAAATTTCTAGCTCAGATTGAATGCTCAAATGCCAAACAGTTCCCAAGATTGGTTTGGATATTTCTGTTAGTCTTCTAAAGGACTTCTGAATCATTGTGGCAGTCCTCTCGCCGTAAGACGAGAGGGGTGAGCCAGAGAGACCTTTAACTAGAGGAGTGGACATCAGCAGAGCTAGGCCGATTATACTTCTTGTCACAGCTCTTTAACGGATGAATAAATGGAGAGCTCTTTAACGGATACATCAATGGAGACAGGCAGGAGGGTGCTGTCATTTGAGGCCAAACTGCACACCTTTTATTAGATTAATAGTTGCTTTTTCCGGAAACTCTAGACTTTTTACTACATAAATTAGAAACTTTTGGACATTTTCATTAAAATCAAAATTGTATCATAAATCGCATTTTCATACAGAATGGTAGCATCTCTTGTAAGTTTTGAGGAGCTGAAATATTGTTATAACAAAGTGGCCTAGCTTCGCCAATGGCCATGTCAAATTCTTGTGTTACAAGGATCCTTGGGTAGGCTGATCATTGAAGAATCCAACTCTAATCGGTGGTTCTGAGAGGATAGCAAGCCCAAGAGATGCAGAGCTTCTGCTCTTCCTTTTTCTCCAGACTAACTTCCCAAGAAGAGTCCCCTATTTAAAGCTGGATTCTTCGTTGATCAGCTTACCCCTCTCGTCTCACCACTGAGACGACTGCCACAGTGGTTCAAAAGCCTTTTTGAATTCCAACAGATATATCCAAGCAAATCTTGTTAACTAATAGCCATATGAGCGCCAAATTTGAGCCAGAAGTCAATAAATCAATCGCGTCAAAATTACTTCTTATGGTTTATGGAAGGAAGAAGACTGCTCAGATGGATATGCGCATTTCTCTCAATACTTGATAAGGTTTTTTGACCACCGTGGTGAGACGGGTGAGACGAGACGAGAGGAGACGACCGATATCCAAGAATCCAGCTTAAGTCACTACATAAATCCGAGATAAAATCCATTACCTTTGTGAGGGCATCAATGCTGTATGTCTAATGTTGAAACAAATGAATACTAGTGTTAGCTCAACCATCCCTTGACACCACTTACTGATATGTGATCCCCATTACGTCCAGTAATGCAATGATTTTGGCTTTTCAAACAAGCCACCTTGCAATGGCAGATGGCGATGGTTTCCGAAACCTCACAAAAACTAAAAAAAGGTGACCTTTTTTGCCAAAGTAATTGTCTAGAGTTGAGAAAAATGAGACAAAAAGATGCGAAAACACGAAAAAAATTGTCAAAACTTGAAAACAAACTTTGCAAAACAAGGTGGACAAAAAATGATATACCCAAAAAGGCCGAGGTAAATCAAAAGTTTTTTCAGGTTTTAACTTTTTTTAGGTCTACTAATGACGCTAAATTGAAATAGTCTGTTAAGTTTGGGTCTTTTGGACTGTGAGCTTGGTAGCAATCAAAAGTCAGCTTCAAACTTTATGAGCATTCAAAAGCCGACCCAAAAATGAATGAGGCAATGCCAAGTTGATCAGATCTTACCAATGTAGAGCAAGGTAATTCATTTTTTTTGCTCTTGTTGTTCTTAATGTCAAGAGCTAATCCCTTTTGAGCTCAAAATCGCCAACTCTGTCTAAATCAAACCAAACCCAACTCAAAAGAGGGAAAAATTATCTAATTAATCAAGTACAATTTGCCCCCTTTCCCCTTTCTTTGTTTCTGTCTAGTGAAGGCGTCGTCCACGCTGACTTGTATGGAAATGGAAGTGTTGCTCCGGTTGCAACAAATTTCGCTTTTAAAAGATCAATTTTTATTTTTGAAATTGCAGCATATTAATGTTCTTAGAGGGTCATCGCACTTTCCGTCCCCAAAAAGTATGATTGTCCTCATATCTAAATATCAATCTCAAGGACCTCAACAATTCGTTTAAACTGAAAATGGGACAATTCCTTAAGCTTCCCATGAATATTCAAGACTCTTGCTTATTCAATAAGAACACGGCTGTATTTATAGAAAAATGGTTATCCCTCGTTTAGTGACAAATCAAACACGTTGCCCATGAAAAATTGGCTCTAAAGGACAAAAACATATTTTTGGGATGACAAAATGTTAACGATCCAGGTCTATTGCCCTGTTGTTGGGGATGGGATTTGTTTTTGCAAAGTAGGTGGCTCATTCTTTTATCCTTTTATTCTTATCAAAATCACTAACAATGTTAACTGTAATAACAAAAGTCTGCCAAAGCTCTAGATCATAATCATTATTATGTCCATAGCAATATGAGATCGAACTTACTTCAAGGTCTTGGGAAAAAAATCACCTCTCTTAGGTCATAACAAACTGTTCGTTCTAGCGGAGATAATTCCGAGGAAGACGATGTCTTACGTGAGATTCAGACACAGGGGAAAATGAAGAGGCATGTGAAGAAAATCAAGATGCGGAAGCAAAGAATGAAAGAGTATTTGCAAAACAGGAAATACTTAAAGGATCAAGTTTTGGATGTCCCTGGAATGGATCAAGTCGACGCACGGTCACCAGGTATTGGATTATTTTCTTATCTTAATCAGGAGTCGGAAGACTAAAAATGTTTATCTTCAGAAAGACAAAGATGGACAGAACCACATGGGCTGACAAGGCAAGAGCTGGAACTTATTTACGCTCATGGATCTGGAGAAAGGCATTCAATTGGTCCATTTCGCTCCCAGCCCAACTGTCTGACACCTTCGGATGTGTTGGTACTAATAACTCAGGAGCGGTTTAAGGGGAATGGTATATACATATGTTTGTGAATTCGCCCCTTTTAGGCCAACCAATCGTGGCGAGGTTTCGTGATGTGTTTTTCAGTAGGGAGAAATTGGAGAGCGTTGCTTGACACAGGCTTAGATTCAAATTCAATAACATGGTTTCATGGATTGAGATTCTTGAGCGTGGTTTGGTTGGGGTTTGGTCAAAGCATGCTTTACATGCAGCCAATGGTATCAAATCGCAAACAAGTATTGGATGTGTCTACTTCTTTCATGTTCCAAATTCTGCCGGGATCGTTGTTTGCCGTTGATACCTTTCTGTTTATCTCGTAAGTATGATTTGATCTGCAATGTTGATGATGAATTCGTAATTTCCAGCTTCGTTTTCAGAGGCTTCTTGTTTGCTTATGTGCATCAAACTAAAATGAAGGCTTTGCGCCCTCAAGACTCTTGGACCACTTGGGTACACTTTTACTGCCGGAGATTATTGTCGTAAGTTCATCACGATTTGAAAGTCGGATTGTAAGTAACCGGAAGTCGAACTTTAACGCGATCATAATCATACCCAAAAAAACCCGGTTTGTCATAAAAGAATTATTATTATTATTATTATTA
>NC_081445.1:14569538-14570697 GCF_007210705.1 Tigriopus californicus | reverse complement strand
AAGAAGAGAGACTGGCAGTAATACTAAGCTTTTGAAGCGGGGCAACGAATATTATAAACAGGAGGGGCCCTAAGATGGAACCCTGGGGAACACCTGACTTGACGTCATGTATGTTACTAAGGGATCCCTCAACCTTAACAATTTGCTTCCTATCCTGAATGAAGCTTCTTATCCAATTGAGAACCTTGCCTTGGATCCCAATGTCCTGAATTCTATTCAACAAAAGGCCATGATCTAATTTATCAAAGGCCTTGGCAAAATCAGAATAGAAAACTTCAACTGACTCATGCCTTTCCAGTCCCTCAATGACCTGCTCTAAATGCTCAATCAGTTGGGTAACCGTGCTAAAATGAGCTCGGAACCCGTGCTGGCTAGGAGGAAGGACTTCATTGACCTCTAGAAATTCAACAAGTTTGGACTTCATGATCTTCTCAAACACCTTCGCAATATTCGAAGTGAGAGAAATCGGCCTACAATTACTGGGGAGCGACTTATCTCCCCCTTTAAAAATTGGAACAACATGAGCTAACTTTAGTGAAGATGGAAACTTGCCCTGATCCAAGATGCAGCGCATCAAGTACGAGAAAACAGGAGCGAGAACCAGTGAGCATCTCAACAGAAACTGAGATGTCAAACCATCAGGACCAGGAGAACTTGAAAGCCTGAAGTCCCTGATGGCCTCTAAAGCATCTTGATCTGTGACTACAAGATCATTTAAACGCTCAACTTTACTAACCTTGTCAATCTCCACAGACTTATCTTTAGAGCAATGAGCTGTTGCTTCTAAACTCACTGGAGTTGAAAACACACTGGAGAACTGATCTCCAAGCATGTTAGCCATAGTCTCTACATTGCTAATGGCTTCCCATCAACCTCAAAAGGCCCCACAGAGTGTTTCATTTTTCTCTTAGAGTTCGCATAAGAGAAAGAAGCCTTCGGATTCGACCTGATTGGCCTCTCTTTTGACGGACCAAGTTCACAAGATCTTGGAACATCCTCTCCAAACGTAAAAAATCCCTCATATCAAAAAAGCTGCGTTCTACTGGAGGCAAAGCATGAGATAATGGGGATAAATGGGTTTGAGGAATGGGTTGGGCAGCTACATTTGAATAGGAACGTATTTTGGGAATAGGAGTGGGGCAAGGAATATTAGGGAGGA
>NC_081445.1:14568008-14568510 GCF_007210705.1 Tigriopus californicus | reverse complement strand
TGTCCCTTCCTTTGAAGCAAACGTAGTTCAACACCTGACAAAGAATACAATGCAGCAATTCCACTCTCTGGATCTGATTTGCTTTTTTAGTTGCCTCATAAAAATATAAAAATGTGTGCCAATATTTTGACCTACTTGAGCACGTGTGTTATTGGATGCAGCAGGAACAATTTACAAAAGACCGACAAGACAAATATGAATAGAAATTAAGTAGATAAAAACGTGGGTCATTTTCTATTTCATAGCAGATATTGGCTAACGTGATTTTTTAATCAGCTGGAGAAAAACAACTTTTTGTCTTCGAATCAACGAAAAATCAAATTTCAATGCATATTCAGCCCCAGAGCGCCGAAATGTAGATTCACAACTTTGAAGCTTCCTGAATCCATAAAAAAGGACATATCACATGAATGCTTCGTAAATTCAGCTTTGCCATTGTGAGAGGTTTGACGTGACAAAGTAAAGTTCAAATACGGCTTGCAACAGTAGGTTATTGGTAGAG
>NC_081445.1:14561318-14567981 GCF_007210705.1 Tigriopus californicus | reverse complement strand
CAGCTTTGCCATTGTGAGAGGTTTGACGTGACAAAGTAAAGTTCAAATACGGCTTGCAACAGTAGGTTATTGGTAGAGTATTCGTTGTTCCACTAAGCTTGTCTTGGTTCGATCCCTGGATAGCCGGGTCCAAGATTATTTGTGGTTTTAAAGTGCAATACGAGTGGCTGTTTTGACCCATAAATGGGCAAATCTTCGGTCATTTCCGAAGTTGAGGTAGTAGTAAATGATAAAAGTGAAGACGGAGCGGGAAAATCCCGCCGAAGTAGTTGATTTTGAGATGGAAAGACTTTTCAAGCCAGTTTCGGTATTTGTTCGATATACTGCAAAGCTTCCAATAATACTCGAGTTGGTAAAAAGGCCATAATGCACATTGAAACAGCCTCAAAGTCCAAACAGAGCAAATGCTTTTAAATGGGTGTCAAAATTTCCTTGTAAAAAACTGATGTGAAAGTATTGCGGCTATAAATGGCTCAATTTTACCAAGCGTGTCGCAAAATGTGCTTATCTCAAATTGTAAAACTTCAAATGATATTTTTTTGTAATTTTATGGTCACAAGTGTCCCTAAAGTCGTAAATTCAATGCCGTTTTATTTATTTTTGAAAAATAATTTCCTGTTCAATTAATACACTCCTTGTTCTCTATTCGATCGAAATTTTATAAAACTAGAGCTGGTTTCAAATGTTCTGTTTTGGTCCAGGTTGAGGTCTTCTGTCTAATCTCAAACATGTGAAAATATCCCATGAACAAATTTTACTAAGAATTTCATTGATTGCCTAACTTAGCCTTTTACTGGAAAATTTCAAGAACATTTCGTAAAGTAGCAATATTTTTGAACTATTTCCATTGAAAAATCCATTTCGAATTATTGCCAGATTAATTCCTGACCATTCGGCAATAAAAAAAGGCTTTAAAAGTCTCACAATTCGAGGTAAAGCATATTTTGCGAAACGTTTGGTGAAAAATAAGCCATTCAAAATCGCAAAGCTCATCGGTTGTTTTGTAAATTTTCATAAAATTTTCCTTGCAATAGCGCCTTTGTACAATGCCAAACGTCATTTTCATTTTCATTTCTATTTTCTTAATTTTGAGTCTTAAAGCCTGTTTCTACTGCAGTTACACTGCGTAACTTTTTTGCCCGTTAACTAACTCACACGTTTTGCAAAGATGTGGTGCCTAATATCGGACAAATGCTAAAACTGGCTTGAAATGTCTTAGGAACTCAAAATCAACTACTTTGGTCAGAAACCGCCCAGTGATGCCCCGTCGATGGAACAACATTATTTCGTATGTCGGATGTTAATGCTTGCTTCCAAATATGAAGTCAAGATTGGCATCTTCAAAGATGTAGGTGATGATTTCAGGCAGGTAAGAAGTAAACTAGCGCAATTCTACCCACTTCTATTAGACAAAAAATGGATAACCATTTCAGCACAAACCACCCTCAGAGGTCCTCATTGAGGCAGACAGTGTACGTGGAAACAGTGCACAACACCAAAGTCTGACTGGTTCGCCATATTTTTTTTTCAGAGGGCGCTGCGCTCGCTTCTTATGTAAACTTGAATCAAATGCAATTACAGTGGCGGTCTCTGTGACGGGTTACGCAAACACGCAACAGAACTGGGCCCAAGTACTCTGTGCACGTTTTTTCCCAATTGCTTTGGATGTACTTTGTGGGTCTCTGATGCTACTCAGTGGTTTTATCTTCACTGGAAATTTTTGTTTTTGAAATTTTTGTTTTTACTTGACACCTTCAGTTGGTGTAAGCCACATTTTAGTGATATTATGAGAGGAAAGACCGATTTAAAGCTCGATTTCAATGAGGTTTTGAGAATTGAAGTCAAAGTAATAAATAATCTTCGCTCTATTAGACACTAATAACAAAATCACGAAGAAAGTCATGTTTAGTAATCATATGTATCATTTAACATTTCACTTTAGATTAGTCTATGAACTTCCGGACATTAAACTCAATTCAGATAATTTGTGGAACAGAGGGACTGTTGAATGGCCTATCAAAGAAATGAAATCGGTTCAATCATTCCTTCCATTAATTGGCAAGAAAGAATTCAATATTTTTTTATTGTACGCCACATGCGTCATGGTAGATTGCATAAGATATATTTGGTTTCTAGACTTTTGAAGGAATGTGCAAACCCTTCAATTTCAGAATTTTTTTTTCTCATCACCTGCACAACTGTCTCGACTTGATATCAATCAGGGCTCGTTCGAAACCCATTGATGACAACCCACGGCATATATAATATCCCGATGAACAAAATCCGCATCAACAAGCATAACAGACCCGGTCATGTCTCAATTATCAGATCTCACACCATGTTTGCTCCTCTCTCTCTCGTCTCCAGTAGGCCCAGGCGTGACAGATTCCATGTACAGATTCTCTCCATTCCATTCTTTCCTCCTCCTCCTCCTTCTTCTTCTTCACAATGAGTCCCATTCCCCCGAATCATAATTGGCATTGCGCAACCACATTGACAGAACGTGCCTTAGGAGCCCTGTTGCCAAACATTACTAATACACACATACATACACACACATGCTACACTCGACACCACATACTAACTTTTTCCCTCGCACGAACCCGATGATTGTCCCGGCTAAAAGAGGCCCCAACGTTGTTTGCCGGCCGGCGACGCGCGGGCCGGCCTTTGGGAAAGGGCCTCCTCGCCTTGGAGGCCTGTTTCACTCCAAGTTCTTCTTCAGTCTTGTGGACACATCCGCTCCGAACAGAACGACGTCATTGAAGGCCTTTTTCCGTGGGTGTGAGAGTGTGTGCGAAGAGTGTGCCTGGTCCATGCAGCAACTTCCACTAAGGATACAACGACTAAACCATCTTAAGGCCCTACAGAGAAGGAAAGTCACCACTGTCAAGAGTGCTACCACAACCGATACATTCGTGGAATCACTGGAGCAGGCAGGGCTCTGATCCCAATTGACAGAATCATCATGGATAATCCTGGAAAACGAGGTAAGATAATGGGCGCGATCAAATATGGGGATGTTTGCTCAAAGGGTGTTGTTTCGGTCTCGCTCAAGCTTTGGAGCACATCCGGAAGAAATGATGTCATTATATTGGGGGATCTGCTGGTTGTTGTAAATGAAACAATCAACGACAACGGGATTACATTCTTTTTGTTTGACATAGTTTCTTTTCATCGGCCAATGATTCGTTACTTGATTGGGATTGGGATGATGACAAGCCAAGTTTTATACCAAAGAGGTTCAAAAGATACTGAAAAAAATGGTTTTCAATTTCGGTTGTTTGCTTTCGGACGAAATTTAAGCCTGGGCATGAAAAAGACCAACTGCAATGCTCTAAACAATTTTGAGAATATTCAAGAAGGGTTTACAGAATACATGTTTAGATCTAGATTCGAATCAAAATACAGCACCCTCCTGAATACTTCTGCAAAAAGATGGTATCCCTTGTTATTAGACCAAAAAAAGTGTTTAGATTTTCATCTGTAATACAAAAACTTGGAAAAATAACTTTTGGGCTCCCTCAGGTAAACAATGTGTACTAATCATAAGGATTTTTGAAGGTAAATAAATCATTGATTAGACGCTTACACACGGAGGTACGAGATCGAAATCGGCCAGGGCTGAATTCCAATTTCCTTCTGATTCGAATTCCGTCACGATTCTTGTGGGTGCCAAACAACAGAAGGCGGTGTTTAGTAACGGATATCTGAACATGAAAGATCGACGAATCGGATTGAGACTTTACAAATCACTTATGGGGCCCCATTACTTATGCTTTGAAATGACGCGATCTCCGGGTGGAGAAAGAAATTTAAGAAATCAGAGCATGAAATCAATTCAACGGATCGAGCTTGGGAATTCAGGTGTATTTGTGGAAATGCCGTAAATGACCCACAATCGTGATGGGTTGCTTTTCAGAAGGAATATTTCTAAGCTCAGATTTGCAAGGGTCTCACAAACATAGGGTCCTCAAAGATTCCCTAAGACTATCTTTGATTAGAATACCGTATATGCTTGATCCCTTTTACAAATTCTGCAAGCATTCTTTAGTAAAAAAGTGTACAAAACTTTATGTATAAATTTCATATACAAAAATTGATTCAAGGATAAAAGAATGAAGTGGTCAAGAATGATAAAGTAGTTGCCTAGAAATCACAAAGAATATGACTAGAATTGGTTCAGTGCACATGAAAAAAGTGAAGAGGGGAATTGCAGATTGTACATAAAAGAGGTAAATGATGAAAATCTTGGTTATTGCAGTAGAGTAGCTGGGTCAGATTGAACAGATCTTCTGTCAGCTCCCGTCGTTGCTGGCATTTGGCCGGGAGCCGGACAAAGGGTTTTTTTACATTTCAGATATCATAAAAAATCGGAGGAACAAAAACTTACCATTCATTTTGGTAAATAACAAATAATCTTAAGATACAAAATTTAATACATGTCAAAATAAGAGTAAGAAAACAGAAAGCCATTTAACTTGAAAAGGCCCTCAACAGCGATTGAGAGATTGATTATCTCATTCTTCCAATATAGCTGATACTTTGAAAACAGACATGAAAAATTGCTTGTCCCGTGACTTTTCAAGTACATGTAGTAATAACCACCTTTGATTTGGGGGAAACGCAGGAAATCGTATCGTTACGTTTCTCATCTTTGCATTGACTTTTAAGCAGGACACGATGTGCAAAATGACAAGATCAGTGAACTTTATTCGCTCACATTTTCCTGCATGACGTTCATCTAGATCAATTAC
This sequence comes from Tigriopus californicus, assembly GCF_007210705.1. NCBI lineage: Eukaryota > Metazoa > Arthropoda > Copepoda > Harpacticoida > Harpacticidae > Tigriopus > Tigriopus californicus. The sequence continues at coordinate 14,563,224 of NC_081445.1, read as the reverse complement.
TAAAGACGGCAAATTTGGAGATGCATCCATTGAACCTCCCGACTCAAACCCGGATGACGATGATGGTGATGATGGTGATGATGAAGATGACGAACCATTCGTCAACAGAAAAAAACACGTCCGTTAAATGGCTGCGCTTGGCTAATTTTTCTTGAAAATTTATCGTGTCTTCTTGGCAAGTGAATCCAAAATCTGCGTACATGTAAGAGCACCAAAGAGAGCGACGACAAACTCGATTAGTATCGTATGATCTAGCGTGATGAAGTTAGTCTACTACAGTACATAAGCTCGGATTTGAAGGGAATCAGAACGTAGTGCTCGAGAATTCCCCAAGACAACCAAAAAAAGACTCGAGGACGATTTTTGAGAGCCCTTTCATATGGACATGGATGATGATGAAGATGATTGTCCTAGTATGCATAATAATTTGCGAATGTGCAATACAGAGCACATTCTGGCTTTGCCATTGCTCGACAGTTAGACTTGAAGTACGGGAGAGTAATGTTCAAGATGGTATCACGTCAATTGTCCCATAATCCCAGTGTAATTCCGAGGGACGTCGGAAAATGTCAAATGATGGGATCTGTAAAATTACATGAATCCTAATCAGGCACGATCGACTTCATTGTAATGATGGCATTCATGCCGTGTACCGATATGCACTCTATGTAGGTATATACTGCATGTATGTACAGCAAACCCTGAATGGAGTGGGACACCGACGACATTCACGAGATGGATTCATTATCTTGAAAAACAGCGGAGTTTTGATTTGAAAACTCCAAGATTTGAATTCCCAGAGATATTGGTTTTGAGCTCTCATTACCACGAATGTGACTGACCCGTTAGAAAGACACGAGCACAAATGTAGATCCTAAATCAGAGATTACAATAATGCTTCGATACGAAGCTAACCTCTGGAAAGAAGGTGACAAATCTGTTGTTATTCTTAATCCATCACCTGAGTAAAGGTTCTATTTGAAATAATTTCATTTACATATGCCTTAATAGTCTTTAATCTATTTGACATTGCAAGTAACGAACGTCCATCACGCAACCTTTCTGCTATTGGGAGGTCACTTTCAAAACAAATATGGGCCAAGGAATGCTGAGCCTAAAATAAGATTTTAGGCCCCAAAGCTGGTTTATTTGCTATTTGTCACTTTTTCTGGTTGATTTGACTCTTTTTAGACAAATTGGGCAACTATATGTGTGAGCTTAACAATGTGTTTGCCACAAAATTTGCTATTTTTGGGCCTTTCAAGAGCTGTCTTATACGCCATAAATCTGCCGAAGATTTCCTACCCAAAAGAGTAGAGGGAAATGACAAACATACTACAAACTACAAGGGGGGGAAGTTGCAACTTTGTATTAACTACTATTTCATTAGTAATCATTAGCTATGTTGGTTGGAACTATTTTTCTTTTTCCCAACCTTGGTTTTCGGTTTGATTTCCTTTTATCCTTTACAACCAGTTTTTGAGTAAAAAAGTCGGTCATGAAAAGTATTTTCTCAGCAATTATCGTTTCCTCGTGCTTCCTACGAATCAGTTGTTGAGCGTATCCTCAATAGTTGAAAGAGCCTGCACACCATTTTGTAAGACCAATAAAACCTTCTGAGCTCTCCAAAACTTTGCTTTAAAGCTATATCCAGGTTAAAACTTTGAGCTCAGATTCGACCAGATCCTCTCAAAACTAAAACATTTCCTCTCCTGATCCCAATGATAAGGCAGCCGATTGATCGTGAAATAATTATCGAGCTTTGATAATCCACATCAACTGTATTCTGCTGCATGCACGGTGCTTCGTTCGTTTTATTCTCAATCGGGATTCCCTGTCACACGATGAGGGTTTTAAAACACACATTTTAGGCAACTATATTGTTGTACGTGAATGAGAGAGAGGA
>NC_081445.1:14555905-14561282 GCF_007210705.1 Tigriopus californicus | reverse complement strand
AGGAATGAAAATCCTGCTTTTGTACTTAAAAAAAAATTGCACGAGAGAGCCCGTACTCCGTAGCATCTGATGAGGCTTTGGAATTGAAATCACGCACAGTTTTAAAGACAAGAGGTGATCGGGAGTGTTCAGCGTTGTAGTTCCGATTGGAGCCTCAAGCATTGCAGGTGTTGAAGTGACTATTGCCTCCGTCTCTGTTGTAGATGAGGCCAAGTTGTCAACGGGTTCGAATGCCTCGAATGTGTCCTCCAACGAATCAGATAGTGGTCTATCCGGTTTAGACGACACTCAATCCTTGAGCATTGCTTCCACTTCTACCCGGGACGCGTCCAAATCGCCCGTGCCAATGAAACAGCGCATGGTAAGTGCTCTCCTAAGCAATTGTTCAAGATCACAATGATTGACTCATCTTGGCCGATTCCAGGATTCCGTGTCATTAGTGGATTCGGGGCGGAGGACTCAAAGCTTGGAGGGTCTCAGTGATGATTTGGCCTCGATCCAGTTGAGCCCGGGACCGAGAAGGCGTGGCAAGGCGGAAAAGCACGCTCATTTTGCGGATGAATTGGAGCGTTCCAGAGGGGTGTCGAGTCCTGCCTTGTCCGCCCCGCCCACCATGAGAAACATTGTGCTTCCAGAGTGAGTGATATTTCGGGGTTATGGTATTTTTGGCATGGACTACTTGGGACATGGTCAAGAACTATTTTGTCGCCATCTAAAACAATGGCCAATTTGTTGTGTATACGATTACCTAATGGAAGGTACTGTAACTATATCGGTAATCCTACTTGAGCCAAGTGCGTTATCGTACTGAATCTACGTTATTTGGTCTGAATTGAAAAGTTTTGAACATTGGTACATGCTTGTACATGCTTTGATCCTATTGATTAAGCGAGGACATTCAGCAAGTTAGACAAATTTGAATAGCTAATTGTGGAGGCAAAGCATTGAGGATGACTCCTGATCAATAATTGTGTCTTGTTCCAAACTTGTTCAAGTCAAAAAAAATGTGCTCAACAAAAACTGCCAGGACCATTCATAAAAGTGCGCATTCAAAGTTAATGTGGAGAATTGTAGATGATTTCCAAACTTTTGACTCACTTTTACAATGGAAACAAGTTGAAAAAAGACACGAAAATGTAATTTATTTGTTTCACCGAAAGTTAAAAAAAATAAATCAATCAATCTTTTATTGCGACTCTCGGTCATGTCAACGCGAAAAATAATAAAATTGTGTATGTAAACAACTTACACAAATACGGATAAAAACTAAATAAAAAAAGAAACTAAAATGTCTTGTTGTGTTGTGCTTGCATTATAGCTTTTATTAGATTAAGAAGGTTCTGTCCATGCGTTGAGGGGTCTCCCATTTTACCTACGGGTTCTAGTCGAGTCAGAATATGAACAAGTGTGCAATTTTCATACATCCATCATAACATTTGTTCTCGGGGGCATTAAACGTTTTTGTTTTGCTCGGGGTGGCATTCTGGATATCTTTAGTTCAACCATAATATATATTATTATCACTATCATCAATGGTATTTTCATCACTATTGTTATCCTAGCTCTTGTCTGCCTTGGGCAAGTGCTGTAAATATATTGACCACTAAATCATGGTTCAAGGCCCTTCTTTAGGGTAAGCAAACACGGTTTCAAAAATTGTTTTTTTCCCCCTCAATTCATGAATCCAGAGAGTCTTTAAGACGCTCGTAAAGAACGTAAAACTCCTCTCAAAAACACTCGAGTAACCAAGTAACCACTTCATAAAAACTGATAGACAGGTCGGTGATGGGCATGGAACCCCCAAAATGGAGCGTCAAACCAGACCCCCCCCGAGATTTATTTCAATAGTTTTACGAGCACTTGGCTTCCTTCACGTTTCAGTCCACCTCGTCTCAAGAAATCCTCGTCCATTCCGGTCCATTTGACTGTGTCCAGATATGAATCTTCAGCATTGCCCTATGCTCTTCGGCCAGATCCGTTTTGCGATGCTCGCCGCTCCCATGATCCGGATTGTGCTACCCAGCAAGGGAACCACAACACCCATGGGACTTGTCCCCGAGCGGCCAACATCATGGACTCGGAGTATTCGGGGACCCGTGGGAAAATGGATTGGAAGTCCGCACCCGTTGTGGGCGGAAAGTTGGTTTCTCGGCGGACTGCAGTGGCCGCGTCGGCAGTGCACAAATCAAAGGCTCACAGGTGAGTGATGGGAGTTCTTGGAGAATAGGACCAATTTTAATGCAAAAAGCACTTGCTACTCAATGTGAACATTCTTGTCGAAGGAAAGCAAAGCTAAAAGCTGCTTCCATTATATTGAAGGTATACGTATTGTAAGAAATGTTATAAATCTTAAAGTTTCATGGTTATGTAGTATTTACTTGATTCAAATGTCATGTTTAAAATTGGTTCCTCCATTTTTGAAGAGGTTTTGAAACTAGTGGAGTTTTCCAATGAATTGTTTCACTTTATCAGAAAGAATTCCAAATTCCTTGAATGTTAGGTTACCCAATTCAACCAACTAGGTTTTCGTGGCGGTTTTATATGGAAAATGTGTTATCCATTACCATTTCGAACAATTTTTAGACCTTAGAGTGGCATGACCTTTTTTTTAGATTAAAAGCTATTATTGGACCAATCAACCAACCTAACTGAGTGTACAACAAAAAAGTGCCTGTACCTTATTCATAAAGAGAAATGTCCAATAAGGATGACCCTCATCATAAATTATTCATGGAATGACACTTTACCACCAATTATCCCTTGAAGGGTTCACAGACCCCAATAATAATTTCGACAAAAAATACCGAAATAGATTAGACTGTTTAAAAAATGTTTCATAAGAAACCAAAACCAACGCTGTTGTTGTGATTAGGGTCAAATACTTCAATGAAGACAGACCCCCTCCAATCCAGACATATCAAACCAACCACGAGGCAATAACCTCAGGAATTTTGACCTCAATCTTGACAACGAGGAGCCCTGAGTTTACGTTTATTCAGCGGGTGTTTGACTGCTTAGAATGGCGTGGTAACGATTGGTTGGCTTGGACGGCATACAATGGCGCTCAGTATCGGGCACGAAAATGCATGTGGGCCTTTCATTGTACTAGTTCATGACTGGGTTGGATTGAGAAATGTTTACCGTCTTATAACACAAGAAATGAATTGTCTGGTTGACCCAATTACGTGCTCGTCAGTCAGCACTTGGTCCACAAGGAATGTGATTATTAATGATCGAGCGGAACTGGAGCCAAGGTGAAGGCCGTGGGGCCTTGTTTGACAAGGTTGAGTGTACGCTTGATGACCTTGCGCCAAGACCAAAACACACGACACCCTTGTCGTTTTGTGTCGAGTGGTCTGGTTCCAAGTGCAATACGCACTTGAGGTTAGACTTGGAAACTAGGTCATAGCGTGAACAACCATGGAGCTCTTTTTTTTCTCAGACGCGTTTTTCTGAAGTGTCTCTTTCAAAGACTTTGTTATTGTTGTAACTATTATGGTCCGAAACGATTTTGGTTCCTTTGTCCATTGGTCATGAATCCTTTATCGTGTGTTGAATGAGCGTGTTGGACTCAGTAGAGAAGGCATTTTTTGAAGGACATTATCTACCTATGTATTCACATAGTATTCTGGTGGAAAAGTGGTTCACCGCTCTGATTGATGCCGACAAAAGTCAGGTACGTTCTCTGTGCATCATCTCCTACTCGATCGTTTTTAACCAAGGGTTTATGCATGAGCAATGTTGATTCGTTTCAGGTACTTAAGAAGATTGGCCCTCATTTACATGAAGTCATTCCGCCAGCTGAAATTGGAATTAATTTTCTTTCTTTTGACTTTTTCTCCCTCTTACGCCACTCATTTAAATCGACCAAAGTGCAAAGCGCTTCATGCGCCACGAAAGGAAAGTCTCCAAGGGCACAAGTGATACCTTGTAAATAAGAATTGCATCAGTTTGTTTCCATATTTGACAATTGTCACCTCAATAGGATAAACTTGGTAGAGGGAAGCAAAACTAAAACATTTGTCTTTTTTCCATTTTCTGCCACCTAGTTCTTCTCCTGTTATTGTTTTTTGGGGCGTTTAAGATTTTGCTTTGATTCCAAATACAAGTTATTGAAAAATGTCTTGGGACATAATTTTAACCTATGTATTGATAAATCAACCTTGCATTATTTATTTCATCTATCTGACATGGAACCATTCAAAATCCAGTCATATGTCAATTCAAAATTTCCAATTGCAATACTTGAGTTGAATCTATCCTCGGATATGTCTCACCATATTAACAATCACTCCAAGTTGAAATGCAATTACTTTATACTTTGAAGGCCTCAAAGATAATACATTCTGAAAGAGTCATTTCCATTACACTTTCTTGGCACAAGACGTGCATTCATTCATTCCTGCAGAGTAATGTACTGTATATGCAGCGCTTTATGCATGGCTTCACCAATGAAACATTGTTCGTCTTCATCCCAAATGAGATGCTTGATTTATGCTGCCACACCTGATTTACGAGGTCTCCCCATGGAAAAATGCAACAAGCCCCAAGATGCATATCGCACTGACAGAAACGAACTCCAATCTGAAAGGCTTATCCCTCCGTGCGTGATTTTTTGAGCAATAAAACTCCAATCCGAGCGACTCTTTAGATTTGGTTTCGGAACCGATTGTGCCTCATTGTAGTCGCTTAACATTGCATGTGAGTACTGTACAGTACAATACATGAGTGTATTGTTCGGCAGACAGATGATGAGGGAGTTGTTATGTAATCAATTTGCGAGTCGCAGTATTTTTTCATCCTGATTGTAAATGTGATAAGAATTAAGGCTGTGTTCGTCGCCAAATACGTAGCACACCAACATCAACCAATAGTCCGAGACTCACGACCTGATTGGTCTCGGCGACAATTCTGATTTAGAGACGCCGCAAATAAGGATCGTTGTCAAATAGATGAAGTTTCTAATCAAGAGGCCCAATTCTTACACAACACGGAATGCTAATTTAAACGCAGAAAAGTCCACGTCAAAGCCTGAACATAGAAACATCCTGGCATGATGTCTACTATTGGTTCAAACTTATTCATAGCTATGACCGTCAGCAGATGACTCCGAATTCAAGCAGAGTAAAAGGAGTAGATGATTTATTTTTTTGGTTTGGTTTTTCACGGGCTTTTCTAACCGTTATAGGGAATGTAATCCCCCAATACTATTAAAATGAAAGGTTATAATTCGTCTATTTATTACCTTTCAATCTTTATATGATATTTGGTCTACCAACGAATTTGAGTTGGCAGACCGAGCTAGTCCTTGAATGTAGGGTTGATCTTGAATGCTATCTAAAAAATTGTCCAAGTTCGACTTGAAAGATGCTACCGG
>NC_081445.1:14554109-14555865 GCF_007210705.1 Tigriopus californicus | reverse complement strand
CTTTCAATCTTTATATGATATTTGGTCTACCAACGAATTTGAGTTGGCAGACCGAGCTAGTCCTTGAATGTAGGGTTGATCTGGAAGGCTATCTAAAAAATTGTCCAAGTTCGACTTGAAAGATGCTACCGGATCAACAAGGCCTACGTATTCCCTAAGAATATTAGAGGGAAGCAAGTTAAACAATGAAAGAGCCCGAGAAAGAAGATTGCACCTCCAAAGACATGGATTGTGATATCAAGGTACTTGTAGATTCTAGTCACCCTTATTTTTTCCCCTCTCTCTGGTGGCGAACAAAAAAAACATCAATGGAACGGAGGTTAAAATAACTATGTTTAGTAGAATGGAGGCTTATCTTACACTTCGTTTTTTATGGTAGCTCAACGGGAAGAAAAATGAAAGGTAATGTCTTAGTGAAGAGATCACGCGATTGAATAACCAAGATTGATCTGACATCAAGACCAAATCTCATTGGATCTCCACCCAAATCTTGATCGCTCAAGCGAAACCATCGTCGTATCAGTACTATGTGCGGTCTTAAGGCCCGTGTGATTCTTGGCATGACAAAAATCATCCAAGGAAACACGTTTTCTGTGACCTTGGATCGGTAATTAGCTGGATTATCTTAAACACACATGATTCACTCGGTGAACATTGGGATATCCACTAGCCAGTCATCGACCAAACATTTATTTTCCAAAACCAAGGAAACCCTTAAGACTGTTCTCATGGCAAAACAGAGGCTTATTTTCGACATCCTACGTCTGTCAGTCCAAAGTGAGAGATCAAAAGGAATTTCTTCAAACTAAAAAGGAGGCTTTCCTCAATATATCAATCTGAACACTGATTGTTCTTAACATTTGAAAGATTTTACACAAAAATTAAGTCATCCGGAAAAAATTTAATGTGGAAGAGACTAGCTCGCAAAACTACGAAAGCGCGCTCTAACGGCCGGAAAGTAAACTTTTTTTCACGTTGTGGAATGACCTGGCTCTTTTTTGGTTTACGCCAACATTGACCACTGAATCCGTGAATGTAATCTACTGCAGATTAATTTGGTTGTTTGTGTCATCTAGATCGGAATAAAAACAATCGTGTCTAGGTTTTTCATTGTATAGTAGACTCGGCACACTTTTTTTCCATTCATTGCACACTCATTTGTATTCTTAGCCAGATCAGCCAGATCATTGTGATGGTATGCTCTTGTGAAAGTGAATTATCACTCATTGTATGTTGTTTTCAGATCATCATAACGTGCAATATAAAAGTTGAAAGGCGCAGGAAGCTGCAGGTTCTCATTAGAGTTGCTCAAAAAGTGTAGTCGAAATTGATAAAATATGCACATCAAAATCCAAACAATAGGAAAAAAACGAAGAAAAATTTCGAATTATTTTTGGAGGGAGGGCTCTTTTTGCTCTCTTGTAAAGAGTCATAAATAAAATGACTAATGAACTAAACTGAATAAGAAGGGCTATATCGTACTAAAGGAGTAAAGGAGGGCTTATCTTACTACCGAAAGTGTGCCAGACAGCCAAAACACATTGGGGTGAATTGTATTAGGTTACTAAAGAAACCCTTTATAAGTGCTTTGCCTCAATTACTCCGAGCTTAAAAGTTCTTTTAGTTCTAGCATTTTTCTTTTCTACTTGATGTTTTGTCCATCTCTATGCAGTAAAATTATTTGCGAAGAATAGTTTTTGAAAGCTTAAAACATTTTTGGAGAGATTTTGTAAAAAGCTAGATAATCAAGCCATTT
>NC_081445.1:14547937-14554076 GCF_007210705.1 Tigriopus californicus | reverse complement strand
AAAATAATTTAAAAGTGTTTCGTCAATTTTTTCAAACGGACACTTTTTGGATGGCACAAATCCGAAAAAAGCAAGATCAAAGCTGGAGAGAAGAGAATAAAAAAGTGTCGCTATGAAATAAGCGCATTCGTTCATAAACTAACGAGACCCATCCCTCAGATTATTTATCACTCAAACGATCAATCTCCCCATCTTGAAATCTTAAACAAGCACCCATTTTTCTACTCAAGCAATCCACATTTCCGACGACCACAAATCCACATCAAAGTCGTAGAGAACACGATGACATTCTTGGCCAGACAGACAACAACTCTACAATTGAGTTGTCGCCCATTCGTCAAGCTAAGTACAAGGGCGTGGTTAATCCTTGTCGGCCATGAAGAAGAAACACATTTTACTCAGATGAATCACCCATCAGGAGTCCAATGGTTTGGCGTGATGGAGGTCTCCAATTAGAAAATGTCTTCATTCGATCTTCTCAGAGTCCGCAAAGCAGCACGTATTCTTCAGTAGCTAATGACGGCTCATGCCAAACTGGAGGTGGGAATTTAAATTCAAACATTTTGAAGGGGGGGGGCCTTTCTTCCTCCTCTTCTCACGACCTACCGCCGAATTTGCACCATCACGAATGGGTGGAAATCCACGAGGCGCAAAAACTCGTTTTTGGCAACTCAGGAAAGGGGCATTTTTCGGGCGGGACCTCCAGGCTAATCATATATTAGACACGACTATCTACTTTCTCGCCATGATTCGCCTCTCAATGTCTTGATATCAATCGTTTTATGTTGGGCCTTATTTCGTCAGGATTGGATCGTGTCCAAAGGTGGGCATTGTTGGTATTATCCTTAAGCGATAATTTCCTCTTGGACGAACACATGATTAATTTTGTTCTGTTTACTGCTCAGACCATAATGGATGTTCTAATACGTAAATCATGAATAGCGATTTTGTCTCATTTCAATGACTTTTTCAATAAGAATTCGCCCTAGGCAAATCAAACTGGTGAAGAAAATTAGAATGGAGGGATTTTAAAACTTGATTACACTCTAAGTGAATTTTGTGTCCAAGTCACAAGTTTAATGAGTTACGCACAGTGCTCCTTCCTAAGCTACAAGAAATATGGTTAACGTTCCGCACTTCAGAGGGCGCTTGGTCAGTTAGCATCTACCAAATATAGGGCCGATTGGGTCGATTCCACTTTACTGAATAGTGATGCGTTTGAGTTGCTTTTGGCTAATTGTATCAATACTGTATGTGGGTGCACTTAGTGACATAACATAATGTTTGGAAAAAAATGAGTTCAAGACATGTCAAGAGTAGTTAATTAACAATCTACAGTGCTTCCTCCTCATTTCATTTAGGCCTACCTGATGTTGGAAATAAGGGCCACTATAAATGTGTGTTTCAGATTCACAAGAATAAAAACTGGCAATTATTGGTACTTAGATAGATAGATTTCTTTCAGAAACACTTTGATCATGGTTGGATAATGTCGACATCTAATGTTTGAGTTAACATCTTGATATATCAACAGTTCTATGAGCATTTAATTCCTCAGGTTCTGGGTAAGCAAAAGTTTGTTTTCACCAGGATCTGGGCAAGTTAAGGAAGACATAGATAGTCAATAATGTTACCAAGGCCAAGCTGCAACACATTACCGTGAGTTGGAAGAAATATGAAATGAAATTGAAAGGCTTGTAGGAAATCATATAGGTTCGACTTTATAGGAAAAACTACTTTGGTTCTACCAAACAAGCCATGAGGCTTCGAATCAACAATTTCATGAACTATGCCCACTTGTGATTTCATATTCCAGTGTTGATGGACGAGTTCGAAGCCCTTTGATGGACATCGATCCCACCCACAATTCTCGTCGAAGCAGCATCTCATCTGTCACGCCGTCAACCCATCGGAAGCCCGTGAAACCCATCAAACCCAGTGCGGCTCCCCCATCCTCCCACACTGCGGATCGCAACGGCGGCTACATGAAATCCACCAAGAGTAGCTCCAACCGGGTGTCTCAAAAGCGGCGAGCACTCGTGCCCAAAGCCATGAACGCCTCCATGGAGATCTGGGAAATCCAGCGGGAGCTCAAACGCGGCGAAATGGTCCAGGTGAGTCGGTCGAAAACGGCTTTTGTTCAGAGTTTCATGTTTCAAATTGACCATGACATTCCTATGATTTACCACACTTGTCAAATATGGATAGGAGAGGCATGAAAAAAGGGTAATTTAGCGATCACCCCAGGCGTTTATTCTGTTGTTTCTTGGAGAGGTTGGTTGCACAGCCCCCAAAATGCGGCTAGGTCTCGTTGGGTCGTCGAAAAGTAAATTGCTCATGCTTTTTGAGGGGGGGGGGCAATTTTTTTATGCACAAATGAGTTGGTCACGAATGCGGAACCGCGATGGATGGTTTTGGAGAGGGGTTCAGAAGAGGGCGAAAAACGCCATCAAAATAGGCCGTTTTGGGATTCGTCATGAAAAGCATTTAAAGCTCGTTTGTGAGCCGGGGAGAAGATGTTTTGCTTACGCTCAATGTCCAAAATATCCAAAAGCGAGCACAGTTATCTTTGGGCGATTAACATGATGGACCTCACACTTGATTCCACCGATAATTCGGCTGGAGCTCGGAAAATGGCCAGATTTGTTTTGAATGCTGGACTAAAACTCATTATGGAGTGCTGCGATGATGACATAACTTGTAATTGGTGAATGCGAATTCAGTCTCAAAACATGTGTCTTAGAACCTTTGCCCACCTGCATCTTAGTTTCGAGTAGATCTGGTTTCGTACGTTTTATTTTGTAATCATTCCTCATTTATTCTCGGTTGTATTCTCAGGACCTATGTTTGTGTGTATCTTTGCGCGAACAATCAGGGCAATCACGAAAAGAGCCTTTTAGGTCCCGCTTGTCTGCCTCCTTTTCATACCCGTTCGTAATTAGAGCCCCATCGTCATTAGAGAATGTGTTAAGTGAGTTTTTTGGGGCCTGAGAAGCAGAGGAATAAGAGTAAGACGAAGGTGGAGTAATAATGGCTTGGTACATACTGTATGCTACATACATACATAGAATATACGTACCTACATGGATTGGCTTCGTTCTCCGCAAACATATTAGTACACGACAACACTCAACAAAAAAAATCAGGTTCCTCAAACATGTTAAAGAGGATCTCGTGATTCCAGGTCCTTAGCTGGGAAATGGAATCGCTTAAAAAGAGCTTCGGGTTCGTTACACACTTGGGCCTGCTTTGACATTTTCAGCAGCACCTACTTTTTGCCAACGTGAATTTCATTTTCCTCAACGAATAGACTGACGTCATAAAACTCTTTTGAGGCCAATTGGCAAACGCCCCGACCAAAACTGATCCAAAATTCTGCCATGTGCTGCACCTCACTTGTAAAGGTCTGCGTTGATAAGAAAAGTGACGATAAACGCCTTATGATGTCAGGATTAAAAGAGCCAAAATCATCAAATAAAACATGAAAATGATCAATAGTGCCTGGAATTTAATATAACGCAGATCGTGGTGGCAAATGAGAACCCTAAAACATAATACCCATCAAATATGACATTGTCCGTGTAAAACCCCATTTCATGGTTCTTGACAAATGGCCTCGTTGCAAATTTGTTGGTCGGGTTTTTTTTTTTGTTACGGGAGTGCGTGTTCAAACGGAAGAGAACCTAGTAGGTAGTTGTGTGTTCTATAATGCGTATCATTGACACGGATGCTGTAATAATAAAGAGGTGATGGGTACGAGACTACATACCCTTTTATCAGTAGACCTTGATCTATCGCGCCAAGCCAGCATCACGTGAATACCACATGGCTCAATTCCACTTCACACTGCTTTTATATTTCAATTTTACGACTCTCTTTTTCCCCCTCAACGCCCAAACAAACGACGAAATATCCAATTTCAGGGGTCCAGAGCTCATAACTACCTAGGTCAGAGGGATGATGCTTGCCACTTGTGGTACTTGATAAATAACAGAACAATGGACCGACCGAGCCCGATCTTTGCTTCTCCCCCCCCTGATAAACTGTTTTTATTCGGAGCCTCAATTCCTGGCAATTTTACCTTGCTCTTTAGAATATGCCGCGTCACTGGCGAACATTGTGGTATCCAATGCGTGTGAGTGTGTGTGAACTAATCATGGTCAACATTCCATAGCATCAACAACAATAACACATTTGGGGCCAATGGAAATGTCAAAGACCCCCTCAGCCCTGATTTCATCGACGCTATTCAACTTGAACATAGTTGACCACATGCACGGGACAAGGATAGATTTGTCCTCATGCTGAGGGGTCTTGTCAAACTCGACTTTTTGCTCATACATGAGTACAAACGTAGGAGTCAGCTATCAGTTAGCATTTCCGTTCCTTTAGTAAGATATGTGTTTCACAGCCATTTTTGGTTTTGACAAGTCTGATGAGGTTGCATGACAAATGATTGGAACTGTTCCGACAAAATTTGAACTTTCATTTCCTTTTATGTGAATAGCTGAATAACTGGTAAGGTTCTTTTTAGATCACACACACACACATACGCACTTGATTAAGCTCTTTTTGATGAAGTGGTCATTGATCGATGAATAACTTCCTTTTATACGCATTAGGCATCCGCCAAAAATCTCCTTAACCTTCACAATTGCCTCAGAGCACAACATGACACGATGCTACAAGGTATAAGCAACTTCCTTTTAAACAAGTTTCATCCCGAAATGTCATCCTCAAACCAATAATTCTGACCAAGGAGCCTCATGAAGACAAACCAGTACGATTTATGCACTGCCCAAGAATTTGTCATCGATTTATCACATGGCCAATACTTAAAATTGAACGTTTAGGCATGTGGCATCTCCGTTCTGAAATTGGTAAAGGAATTGATGCACGTAGAAAAGAGAGGAAAAATCGATCAAAATATCCTTGGCTACAGATGAGGGATGAAATGGTAAGATCAATAAAGGACATCTGGACTGGATGGACTTGATGTTCGAGATTGAACAAGTCATCTTTCCAATAAATTTAGATTCTACTAGGGTAAATCCGCAGCGTTGATAATGATTATTGAGAAGCAAAAAATGCAGAGCAACGCGGTTGGCGAACTTTGTTTCCGCGAAAAAAGTCATGGACAGAAATGTTTCAATTCCGTTGGTTCGGGCTCAATATCAAGCATGAAATCATGGCAAACGCCATTTCCTTGAAACGTTTGATGGTCATTCCAAGAAACTCTCATACTTAGATCTAAATTCGATTGGGAATGAGAAAAATGCAACCGCATTTCAATCATTTCGGCTACGCTGACAGGATCATTAATAGCTCTATTTTGAGTCGTTGTTTAAGGACATTTCTACGTGAAATGTCTTGACAGTCAGCTGGACAAAGTCAAAGACACCACTGACCTTTATTGATTCTCGGGATTGAAGGTTAAACTTTAGATATTTTGAACAACCAGGGACGGTCATTATTGGCCTCTCTCTTCATACATACGAGTATGTACATGTTGGGTTGTCAAAGGGGTGTTTTTTAAAACTCAAGTGACTTCCTAAGGCATGCAACCAAGACACCAAGGCAAAATGTACAAATGTCTCTATCGTGTTGTTTCTAGTGTGGATACAAAAGACTCCCTCTGGATTAGATGGTGGTTGGAAATTGTTGTTAATCCCATGAGGACCCAAATCTATTTCTACTCGTACCATAATAGGTCAGCCAAAAGCGGGTGCTTAACTTCAATCGCATAATCATCCAATCAATATATCGATTTTTCGCCATTTGATTTGACCTAAATTACGTCCAAGCCATAGTCAGAGGTTTGACAATGAGTTAATGATTTTGCTTGGAGCTCTAGGAAGAGCAATGACACTTAAGAATTAATTCCATTTCGACCAGCCCGCTTAGTAAGTAAGTGCATTGAGGTTTGATTTGGACGTAGAGACATTTCGGAAATTGATTTTAGAAACAAGCTTTGAAAATTGAGCCTAAGCAACCTAAAACAAATTTATTGTCTTGTTACACTAGTTACTAGTTTAACATAATAATCAACCAAAAAAAAAATCATTATTACTTGTGAGTGGGGGGGAGTAAACACTTCTTTCTTTAGAGCTCTAGTTTTATTGTTTATTGAAGTGTTTTG
>NC_081445.1:14541741-14547901 GCF_007210705.1 Tigriopus californicus | reverse complement strand
GGGAGTAAACACTTCTTTCTTTAGAGCTCTAGTTTTATTGTTTATTGAAGTGTTTTGGATGCGAGTTCTAGGCATAACCTTTTTCTTCAAGGCTTCCTTTGTCCTTTTTGATTTGGTATTTGATGCTTGACGGACTTAAGCTTGGACGACTAATTTTGACCTTACGTACGTATGAAGCATTTGAATCATACTCTCTTGTCGTAAAAAAACAACATTCAGTCCTAGATGAGGTCAAGCATCAACCAAGAAATCAGAAAAGTGTACCCAGTCTCAAATTGGTTATTGATTTCTCGTCAATTCCTCTACTTCTTTCTCATTTCAGGGCGTGTTGAAGATTGGTCGACCTCGTCAAGATGAGGAACCTTGTATTTGTGCCCCAGTCATGATTGGTAGGTCGATTCTCATCAACTGATTAGGGCTTTTAGTTGCTAAAATGAATGACGACAATGCATGCTACGTGGTAATAACCCACTTAACGGACTTTTTAACACTCCTCAGGCTTTAATTCTGTAGAAAGAGTAGTGTCACGTGTTCCGGCTTTGATAGTAATTTCCATAATGACTGATAAGTAGAGCCATCAATTATTTATTACATCACCTGGAAGTAAGGAAGGAAACACGCGTTTCGGGGGATCTGAGAAACACCGTAGTATTGATTGACCAGAGATTTAGGGTGTCATCGAAGCTTTTTTACGCCTTCGAATGGAAACAAACTGAAAGCCTCGGGACAATTTTCCTGTGTGTGGTTCTAGTTCAAACCTCACCGTTGTTTCACGCATGTAAGCTATGGTTTTACCAACGGTCAGAAGTAATAATAACTCGAGGGAGGGGGCATCTTTTTCCGTTGAAAGTCTTATCTCGTCGGTTAAAATGGTCATGCGTGGGTGTAATGTTCGTTTTCTTGCTGATGAGTTTCAACCGCTTTTTCTCTCGTTTCAAGCCCATTCTGAACAAGAGAATTCTGTAACGGATGTTTGCATCATCTTTATCTTATGAAATCAATATGCCTTTTATGCTTTTTTGGATGAATAGAAATGACAAATGAAAATGAAGTGAAACGAGGGAAAGAAAAAGAACAATGCGGTCCCTGTACAACAAATGGGACAAGACTGGACAATCATTTTTTTTACTGCCGATTTGTGGCCTTTGAGTATAAAGCCAGAAGGGTGGTCTTTATGACCATAGATACTCGTATATCCTCAACGCCACGTGGTTCAAAAGTTCGAATCCAAACTTTTGCTCTGCCCCGAACCACTGGAGAATGGACGGGGATGCTAAGGTCTTAAACTAACATTTGAGAAGCGAGTCTTTTTCAATGAGACGGCCCCTTGGTTGCTACCATTCCGTATCTTAAATTTTAGTTTAATCGCACCAGTGAATCAAAAAAATTGTCGTCTCAAAGCGCACAGAATTAATGAGCTTCTAGACCAGAAGAAGGTTTGCTCATTTATGTTGTGTAGTTATGTAGAGATCTTTGAGACGAAATACATAGCTTTTGATCCATTGGTTTGATTAAGGTGAAAATTGATCCGAGACAAAAAATCTCATCCTTGGCCTTCTAGTCCATATTCCAGTCGTTCATGTTCGGACTTTGGAAATCAATGGGAGATAGTAATTCACCTCTGAAAGGATCCAAGACCTCACCTTAGGTTTCAATTTGAGCTCTAATATTCACGAAATTGGGAGCTTAGGCTTATCCTAAAATGTTCGATCAGTGTGTGTATGTCCCAAGTGTCCGCAATTTTTAAGTATGTCCCAAAGCAAGGATTATTTTCATGTTCCAGGCAACCTGCATGAAGTCCTTCACAAAATGTTCATTCACAAATAGTTGGGAAGAATCTCTTTATGATTTGATTCGGTTTCTTGGGTCTTCCTGATTAATGGCAACCAATTAATTAGGCTCCATCTGGTCGTTGATTTATGATGAAGACGAGCTAGAAAACCTGATGCACAAGTTGCCAGTTTGTGAAGAAAAGCAAATGACTAGATGTCGAATTCGAATTTGGGAAGCGAAAAATAGTATTTGGATTGACAAGCTTCTAATACATCATGAATCTAAACGTCTTTTTACAACGATCTTCCGGGACACAAACAATTGGTTAAAACATTTCATTAATTTGTAAATCAGTTCTTTATCATCTTCCCTTCCAGTCAATTTTTCAGTTTTAATAGATGATTTTTTCAGTTTTAATAGATCATTTTTTCTTTCAAATCAGCTTATCAAAAATCGATTTTTGACAGTATGTATCAAATCAATTTTTGACATTGCATATAGGGTTTTGACAGTTTATATCAAACCAATTTTTTTGTTTGCTATTTTTCATTTAAAACCAACTTTTGCAAAAGTGTATATCCTATAAATAATTTTCTTGCTGGCAAATCACACATTATGAATCAAAATGCATTTTACGAAACACTTTTTCCTCGGGGCCACTCAGCCAAATGTTTCGAGGATATTTTTTAAGTTGACCCGGTCCAAAGTGTTCGTTTCATACAAGAGTAAATCGTATCTGTTGATGTCTGTGGTTAGGTCAGCCATGAACCACTGGAATATGGACGGGCACGCTAACGTCTAGAATTATGATTTTGGATGCGAGTGAACGCAAAGCATTTTCCTTCAAGTGGGAGTGGCACCAGTTCATTGCAAAGCGCACAGAACACAAATAAGTACAAAATGAATGATGAAACCCTCTTCTATATAGATCTAGTATTCAATGATGTATTTTTTAGGAGGTATGCAGTAAGCTTTGAGAGGGTATAACTTTTGATCAAGTTATTTGATTGAGACGAAAATTGAAATATATACCTATATGTGTAGCGACTTGAGGCCAAACTCATGTGAAGAAGTACGCAATGCGTGCACTCAATTCCGAAAAGTCAATTCTCCACCCCAAGCATATCCGTCCATATTCCAGTGGTCCTTGGGGGGTCAGCCCAAATTTTCCTGTCATAGTTTTGGTCACAAATTGAAAACGAAGAAACTTCGAGAATGCTTCGTGGCTCCCCCTCTGGAGCCACAATTTCAGTTTTTCGTTTCTCATTTCAGGTCGAGCTGATGGGCATATGCATTGGCGGAGCATGTAGAACATCGGGGAGGATTTTTTTTCTTCTTTTTCTTTGCTCTCCGACGGAATCCATTCAGATTGACCCAGTTTTAATGGACACACTTACACACACACGTCATTTACTAATAATCCTCTTCTCCAGCTGAATTATTCTTCTCAATTGAGAAAGAGCGCTAAGTATTACATTTATGTTCGGTTACTGTGCTGTCCATCAGTGCAAACAGAAAGCAAACTGACCCCCTTCTCTCCCACTGAATCGATCCCATTTGAACTGCATGAAAATACAGCTTCCACCCAATTTTGAAATCAACCGATTTTGCCAAAGCAACTCAAGAACATGAGCAACTCTATTTTTTTGAAACATACATCCCATGCTTGACGATGAGATTATCCCGTGATGAAACGAATATAAATAAAGACAGACGCGACTACC
The DNA here is from genome assembly GCF_007210705.1 of Tigriopus californicus. Taxonomy (NCBI): domain Eukaryota; kingdom Metazoa; phylum Arthropoda; class Copepoda; order Harpacticoida; family Harpacticidae; genus Tigriopus; species Tigriopus californicus. The sequence continues at coordinate 14,544,404 of NC_081445.1, read as the reverse complement.
GTTTTTCCCAACAAAGTGGCCTCATTATTTTCTTATCATGTTTATTAATGGTATTGAAAATGGACGCCTCCACTGATCTTGGGCTAAGATCAGCACAGGCGGTAAATATTGGGTGGCTACAAGTATTAGAGATACAATCCATCGGGGGTGCCTTCTTGCTTACGGTAGAGTACGTTCTCCTTGGATTTCTTGAAATCCTCATCCGTCACCTTCATTCGCCGCTCTCTGAAACCAAAAAGACCCGTGAAAATCCATTCATATCCGTTCAATACATCATCTAAAAAGTTACTCATGCCAAACAACCCTGAATCTCTTTTAGAGGAAAGTTCGTTTCGTGATAATGATCGAGGTCAATTGAAGGTACACGAGAAAATCGCAATTTTATATGCCTTTTTTTAATTCCCTGCAGGACATTTGATGACCTTGGTTGCTGTTTGAACGGTGCCAAGAAGTGACACAAACTTTCTCGTTTCTTTTCAATAAATAGCACCAGAATGGTTCCTTTTTTGAGGTTGGCAAGAGTCCGTCAAAAAGTGAATGCAACTCTTCAAAAATGTTCCTTTTTTATCTCATTCTATCTAATTTAGTTGTTACTATAAACGCTTATGAAGTCCCTGCTGCCCGTTCAAGACTAATCATTGGCCCGCTATAAACCTCAGGCCATTCAACCTTTAGCTCTAATGTCAGTTTGATCCAACAAATGGAAGCACATCCTTCATTCCTCACCTGAGTGCCATTAGTCCGGCCTCTGTGCAGATGGCTTTAATGTCGGCTCCGGACAAGTCGTCCTTGGCCATGATGTACTCCTCCACTTTCACATCGTCCGCCAAGGTCATCTGAGCAAAGGTAAAAAAAAAAACCCATTTATTCCAACGTCCTATTTCGACATCCGGGTGCCATTTTCGTACCTTGGTCGTGTGGATGTTGAAGATTCGCCGTTTGGTCTTCTCATCCGGCAAAGGGAACTCGATCTTTCTGTCGATCCGACCCGGACGAATCAAGGCAGGATCCAAGCTCTCGATTCGATTGGTGGCCATGATCACTTTCACATCTCCGCGGGAGTCGAATCCGTCCAGTTGATTCAACAACTCTAACATGGTCCGTTGGATCTCGCGCTCTCCGCCCGAATTTGAATCATACCTGAAGAGAGTGTTTGAAAAATGGATCGATCAATGTGTAACTTATAATATTGTCCATGTGAGTATGTTACCGTTTGGTGCCCACTGCATCGATCTCGTCGATGAAGACGATGGATGGCGAGTGCTCTTCGGCTACTCGGAACAGTTCTCGGACTAATTTGGGTCCATCGCCCAAGTACTTTTGGATCAATTCCGAGCCTACCACACGTAAGAAAGTGGCCGAAGTCTGATTGGCCACCGCCTTGGCCAACAAGGTCTTGCCAGTTCCTAGGAAAGATAGCGTGGGCACTTATTAATGAAATGAATGTATGCGATGCCAGAGACTACAAGGAATTTGGGCACATAAATATTGCTTTCTGCCATTCATTGTAACATCAAATCATTTGCCAACTCGACAAAAAGAGAAACCCTAATGAACGAAGCGACGTTTCTTCAGACAATGTCTGGTTGCTTTTAATGTTGGGACTTGAGAGGGGAGAAAACATTACTATTTTTGAGAACTACCTACATCTTGCATTAATCGTTTTTCCTTTTAAGTAAAATCATTTGCCAACTCGACAAAAAGAGAAACCCTAATGAACGAAGCGACGTTTCTTCAGACAATGTCTGGTTGCTTTTAATGTTGGGACTTGAGAGGGGAGAAAACATTACTATTTTTGAGAACTACCTACATCTTGCATTAATCGTTTTTTCCTTTTAAGTAAAATTCATGCTCCTCAATTCTCGTTACTGTAACAACTATAATTGCAGAAGCTCTTAAGAACTTGATCAAAATTTAGCAAATCGCTCTCGGGAATATCCCAGCCCCCCAAAAAATCCAACCTGTTTTACTGCTTTTACCAATGACATTTTTCTTTTTATACACTTAATAATGTGTATAAAAATGTTTATAAACGATTTTACGCTTGGGCGGGACCAAGAGTGGCAGTCAAGATATTATGAATACTGTCCAAATCACAAAAGAAAGACCAATCATTCAGAAAATTGGTGAAATAAAGCGGTCTTGGAAGAGACGAGACATATTATTCCGCTCGCTATCTAGATCATGTCATCCAATTTCTTGGCTGCTCTGGCTGCTCTGGCGGCCTATGGCTGCCTATGGCATTCGGGTGACATCTAACGAAAATCATCAAAACCGCTCGACCTACCCGGTGGACCGTAGAGGATGACACCTTTGGGCGGTTTGATCCCCATCTCTTCGTAGTACTCGGGATGAGTGAGGGGCAGTTCGACGGACTCCTTGATCTCCTGGATCTGTTGATCCAGGCCTCCAATATCGGCATACGTCTCCTGAGGCGCCTTGTCCAACTTCATCACCGTCACCATGGGATCGGTATCGTCACCCAGGACCCCCACCACCGCATGGACCTACCGGCCAATAACAAATCGTTAGATGGGCGGGCAAGTTTATAAGTATCACCCCTGGGATCTGACCTTATGGTTCAGGAGGACTGAGCAACCCGGCTCCAATTGATCCTTGTCGACGAAGCTCAAGATGGACACGTAGTGCTCGGACCCAACGGA
>NC_081445.1:14541064-14541713 GCF_007210705.1 Tigriopus californicus | reverse complement strand
TATAATTGCAGAAGCTGTTAAGAACTTGATCGAAATTTAGCAAATTGCTCTTGGGAATATCCCAGCCCCCCAAAAAATCCAACCTGTTTTACTGCTTTTACCATTGACATTTTTCTTTTTGTATACTTAGCAATGTCTGTAAAATGTTTACAAACGATTTTACGCTTTGGCGGGACCAAGAGTGGCAGTCAAGATATTATGAATACTGTCCAAATTAAAAAAAGAAAGACCAATCATTCAGAAAAATGGTGAAATAAAGCGGTCTTGGAAGAGACGAGACATATTATTCCGCTCTCTATGTAGATCATGTCATCCTACTTCTTGGCTGCTCTGGCTGCTCTGGCGGCCTATGGCTGCCTATGGCATTCGGGTGACATCTAACGAAAATCATCAAAACCGCTCGACCTACCCGGTGGACCGTAGAGGATGACACCTTTGGGCGGTTTGATCCCCATCTCTTCGTAGTACTCGGGATGAGTGAGGGGCAGTTCGACGGACTCCTTGATCTCCTGGATCTGTTGATCCAGGCCTCCAATATCGGCATACGTCTCCTGAGGCGCCTTGTCCAACTTCATCACCGTCACCATGGGATCGGTATCGTCACCCAGGACCCCCACCACCGCATGGACCTACCGGCCAATAACAAATC
>NC_081445.1:14537008-14538462 GCF_007210705.1 Tigriopus californicus | reverse complement strand
GACATTTTAAAAATTGATGGTTTCATTACTTTCTTAAAGGATTTTTTTTAGAAGCCTTTCGGTCAACCAGGTGGAGAATGGTACTCAAAATCAAGGGAAAAGCTCCCAAGTCCCCCAGATCTGGTCACCTACCGAGTGACTTGATCCTGTGACTGTGTGGTACAGCTGACGTACCTAGCTGCCAGCGTGATGAAAATGCATCAGATCATATAGAACCAAGGATGTGAAGAGAACAAAAAAACTCGATCCTACGTGAACATGAGTGGGCTCCACGAAAGGCACCTGAAACTTGTGTGGCATTTTTACATGTCAAAAAAGTCTCGTGCCAATAATTAGCAAAATCGAAGAAGACTTGCCCTGATTATGTCAAAATGTGTGCCTACTTGACGTGGGCACACTTTAGCTTTTTTTTCCTGCTATTGTTTACTGGTAGAAGAAATAAAGACTAACATCATGAGTTCAGTCAGACCAAAATGGGGTTTTACATAAAACAGATTTTTCAAAAATTTGGGGATTGTGGAGGGCTCAAAAAAATATTCTTGTCCATCTTCATGTTTTTGACCCTTTTTTTCTTTTCTTCCTGTGTTGATACGTAAAAAAGAGAACGATGACTTCTGAGAACAAGGACTTTATTCAGTTGTGGATTAAATAGGACACAAATCTTATCATTAAGTAAGCTAAAGTGCCCTAAGCAATAGCACTAGACTTTCGAAAAGATTCAATTGTATAGCGCACATCGGAATCACTTAAAAAATGTCCTAATATCTAGCATTGTAATAAAGAAGATTTCATTTGTTGTCAATAAAATAAAGAAACTCAATACATCACAAAGGAATGGTTTTCTTAGAATTTGGCAGCAGAAAAAGGCAATGAACAGAACTAAAAATTGACCTTTTGGCCATGGCAGCAACGCTTTTGCAATTCATTGCCTTTTATAGTTTTTTTCCAAACATCTTTTTTTGTTTATTCTCGACTTTTTCGCACTTGCTATTTTTACATTCTAGCAACTTTTTAGATTACTTTCCAACTTTTTCTTTTTTCAATTTTTCCCAACTACCATAAAAGTTCGGCCAACATGGCAACTGATTTTTTTTCAAGGTCTGCTAATCAGGAGCCAGCATGGACATGGCAAGAATCTGCTTCTTAGGGATAGCAGGTTCAAACACTGATGCTTGAAGATATTATAATGTAATATTCTTTTTCATATATGTGTTGCTTGATATGGAAGGCAAAAATAGCCACCCTCCCCCTCGAAGGTATTGTCGTCTATGTTTTGGAAAGTTTATTCCCAATTTTTTTGCGTAAATTTGTTTGATTCTTTATGCAACTTTGCTGTCAATAAAGACCATATTTATCTGTAAGTTTTGGGCAGCCCTAGTCTTTATACTAGGAAAAATAAACGGGACAGAAACGACAAATCGACAGGCCATTAGTCGTTCCTCAATAAAAGTAAC
>NC_081445.1:14528215-14534155 GCF_007210705.1 Tigriopus californicus | reverse complement strand
ACACTTGAGGGGAAAATGGTGTGGCCAAACTTATGCAAGAAATTTTATACCAGGGCAAATTAAATCAACTTATACAGGAAAAGCAATAAAGTGCACCAACAGTGACGCAGGCACGTGGCTTTGGTTCAATGCTTGGTTTGTTTCTGGCAATCTGACTTTAACTACGAACAAACAGTCCCCATTTTGCGGTTTTCCTGAGCTAACCATTTGGGCTCGCTACGTTAGCAGCGTATCCCTGCTTGGGTTAAGCTTGCACAAGTTCTAGTACTTGGCCAAGCTTTGCTTGTAAACAAGTAGAACTTGGGTGTCTGTGATGACTTGCTACATGCCCTTTTCCCATCAGTAATTCAGAGCTCTTTGGTGGAAGTTTGGAAGATTCTCAATGATCGAACGAAAGGAACAGATAAGTCTTTTCTGCCTGTGGTTGGTCCCCCCATAGCCACTAGAAGTACAGTCCGACGTGACCTTCGGCCTCCTGCGCGGGGCAATCATTTTTCTACTAATGCTGTCAGACTGTATAATGCTCTCCCCGTTAAATCTCGAACTGATAAAAAAATTAGCTCTTTCAAATCCGCCATCAATCAGTCGCTGCCCAGTTATCCCCTGTGATATGTTGTTTCCATTTTCATGCACTAGTCAAAGCCTGATATGTGTACCATGTACCAAAGATGACCTCACCTTAAAAAGTACTTGTACTTATAAATACATTCAAATCAAATCAAATCAAATCAAACGAAAAATTAAAGGCCATTCTGGAAGCTGAAAAAGGAACGAGTAACGAGTAATTCCTGTAAATTTTGGATCGTTACAATTACACAATTTTGAAATGTAATGCAATTATAGTGCCTTTTTCGAGAAAAGGAATGAATTGCTGTAATTTCGTTACCTGTAATTTCGTTACTACTGCCCTGCAAACCAAAACGTTTTTGGATAACATAAAATCAACATATTTGGGTTTTTTAAAGCAACATAAAAAAGTACATGTTTGGGCCAAAAATCCATCATATTTTGTCGGAGCCTCATCATGAGTTTATGACAAGAGTGCACTGGGATTCAATTTAATTCCCAGTAGTTCAATAAGCTTCTGGAACCAGGATACGAACCCAAAACACCTAAGAATAATATTTTTGGTTAGTTTGGCTAAAGATGCCTCTTAGACCGCTCGGCCACAACAGTTTTTTAACTATGTTTTTTTAAATTAAGTGCAGACCGAGTTATAGCTGTCCTAACACCGATGGTCAAGCGGTTTCGGCCTAGTTATTGAATGTGTCAAATTTCATGAGATTCAGAGAACTAAATGCAAAGAGGTGTGTCCACTTGACGTAAAATGTTCCTTCAATTCGCGTAGGGTCAATTACATAAAGATTTTTATTTATTGGCATTTGTATTAACTTTTAATTGACACCCTGGTTCAAGATCTTCAACTCCTCGCCTGTGGTCTAGTCAGAGTTTAGCCTGAACGTCACCGGTGTGTCCTAAATTCGTTTATCGTCGAGTGCAGAAGTTCAGAACCGTCTGAGCCTCTTACATCCAACAATATCAAAATAAGTTTTGTGATCAAGAGAGAAATAGCTCTGCAGTAATTATGCGTATTGTCATTAGCCACCATCATGGAATGCCCTGTAGTTCTGTGTGCCCTACCTCTACATGCTTCTCAAACTGAAGCATTTTCCTATTTTTTTGCAAATGTTTGATCAAAGCCATTTCAAAGAAATAATTGGACCCCAAATTGCCCAACAAAAAAAAACAATATAGTTGAACCACAAATTGAAAATGATTATCATTGTAATGCTGTTATTTCTGGATCTCCTTACCGTCGTTAAGAAGATAGCCAATCTCCCTTAATTCAAGAATTGCAGTGGAAAATAAAGTTATCATGATTGATTACGTTTGAACTCAATGTGAATGTAATAAATTTGTGAATAATTGTAATAAATCATACACTTTTTGGTCATATTTGCACTTTTTAGGAATTTTTGAAACATTCACAACCACTAGACCATTTTTATTTTCAATTCCTTTATCAAACCAGATAAAATACTGTTTACCAGTAGGTTTAAGACAACCCATTTGGACACAATATTAATTCCATTGAATCATAGGAGCAAAAGCTTTTGAATTATGTCACATTCTGGGATGTCATTTGTATCTGTGAAAAAAATTTGTTGCAACTTCAGTTCACATTAGAGGAAATGCTCCACAGTAAACATTTCATATTGAACATTTGAGCGGATTGAACAGTACCCTTTGCCTGGGTTAGGTCTGTACAAACAACCCTAAGCAACTCGGAGCAATGTAAATAACTCTGACCTTTTAACTTTCATTCACCACATGAAATGTTATAGAAAATCTCAAGATGTCCAAAGGTTAATGTGAATTGGCGCAGTTCCCCAAAAAGAAGTAGCAATTCAAATTGTTGAATGATTTGACATGTCTCCCAGAAGAGTTAGTGATATACGCATTCATTGTGACACATTGCTTAGACAAGTTGTTGAGCGAATATTATCTAGGTATTCTTGTCTTATTAGTTTTGGTTCGTATTTTAAATTAGTTGTATGTTTTATTTGATTGTTCAAAAACCTAGAAAATATTTGTCAATCCTTCATGACTTGCTTGAATCTTTTAAAGACTTGATTCCATTGCAAATGAGGCAATGATTTCTCATAAAAGTGGTCACTTCATCATGGCTCATCAAAGTTGGGATCACGGGGAAATGACCATTTTGGGCAACAAGCTAAATCTTAACTCTCTACTTGTGAATAGGGTTGATTAAGTGTTTGTTGGTATACAAAACAAACTAATCTTGTGCGAATCTGTGCTTGCATTATTACCAATGTGTTTGATGCCACAGTGAATCTTGGCTGATTCAAGAAGCAATGAGTTCGAATAGGTTTTTGTCAGTGATTCTCTTTTGAACTCCCTACTCTGAAATATATTGAGCAAGTAAAATTAAATAAGATATTAGAATTTTGGTATTCTGTGTGTTTTTCATACGAGCACTTTTCGTCGACTTTACTACATTTTCATGACCACTTATTAGAACTCCATAGTTCTCTTTTTCTTATAGCTTGCTTGATTACATTTAAAAAGCTGTGGTGACGTGGTTCATAAATTTTCCTAACATAGCAATGGTCTATAGTTCGAATCTTCTTAAGAAAACTTTTAGACGCTAATCCAAACCATGGAGTACGTCAGTAGTGGAGTCGAAAGCTCGGTCGAAGATCGAGCCACTTCTAGCGAGGTTTTGTAGAGCTATGCGTTACCCCCTGATCAGATGGATTCCCGCTGAGAGAGTGCCCAATGAATTACCTCTTCATGTTCGAGAACTCGATTAGGAGGTAACGCAAAACTGAAACGTCTTCTAGCGAGGTTTCAGAGAGCTTTCCTCTCCACTACTTTCGTGCTCCATCTCCAAACCCACCCAATCTAATACCAGACGAGAAACTGACATCGAAATTTGAAAATGTATGATATATGATGGTTGGCTTTGGTTGCCCTGTGAGATTCACCCCTCAGACCCTGGCACCCCAAGACTTAAAAATATAGGGCTTGTCAAGTGAACGCATTCATGATTAAATAACGTTATTCCATGGAGTAAAATCAAAGACAACATGCCAAGCCAAACTGCATTGTGCATGCATTAAATTTTGACATTTCTTCCATTTTGCATGCTTGTCTAAGCAAAAACCATTGTGTATTGAGCCAATTTGATAGTGCGTTCACCGATTAACTCCGAACGTGTTCATTTTGTTGGGTTTTGTAACACAGCTCACTCAAAATTACTCGATTGTTGAAAATTCAATGGAGTTAACTCTGATGTTTGTCTTAGTTCTCCCATAGACTAAAGGTTCTCCCTCCCCAAAATCAGGGTGCCGGACCACATGTTTCCCTGAAGTTCCTTCACTTGACAAGCCCTATAGAAGTTGAATTTACATTATCTTGAGTTTTCACAATGGCTTAATATTCTGTTTGTGTTTTTTTGGCAATATAGATGCGCCCTTTCGGGTGAAAAAGGCTATTGCAGTGGCCTTAGATCGGAAGAAGGTCTTTCAATTTAGTTATTGAATTCAGGATCTAAAGTCGATTTATTATAGTTCTGATGTGGAGTCATACGGTTGGTCACACTGGCATATTGTTTTCTGCGCATTTCGCAGTATCATTCGTTTGCTTTCATTTGTCAGAGAACATATCGTAGGGGAACTAACAAGTTCCAGCAATTTGAAGAGAGTGGAAATTACACTAGAATAGATGCTCTAAAAATGGGTGGATATCGAGATCAAGGTCATATTTTTGAAAGGGAAAAGAGAAATAAGGCCTGAAAATTACTAGTAACGGTCACTTCATGAATGCTATCTAGCAAAACTAAAGTTCAGATCTTCTGACAAGGCTGCAGATGCTTTAAGTTGGTCTAAGTTTTTCATAGATCTGGGTCCACGTGGATGAATTCGATTTTTGATGTTCTTTGATTCGCTGATATGAGGGTTGTTCGTTCCTTTTTTGAAAAATGGGACTGAGAAGAGGGTGAATATAAATGCTAGATCACAATTTATCTGTGTCGATCTCAGCCTCCGTTTCGGATCTGCTTCCCGATGAAAGCGGTCGATCAGGGATTCCATTTTCGGTCAGTTTGGCCTTTTTATTTGGCGGTGGGGCAAGAGAAGAGGCGTTATCATTTTGAGGGCTGTCCACTCCGTCTAGTTTATCCTCATTGGGGTTGAAACTTCGGGCAGCCAATTCTGTCCTGAGGCTCCGGAGTTCCCGTTCCATGGAATGCATCCGTTCACGGAGATCTTCAGGATCCTGAAATGAATCATGATAAATGAAGATTCAACAAGCACAAGTAGACTGTCGATGCATTTCTGACAACATGGCAACATAGGGCGTAAGTAAAAATGGCGTCAAAAGTCACCTTAGATATAAGAGAGTCTACGGAACTCGTTCGTTCCTGGTTATCGATCCCGCTTTCAGCGCTTAAATTGAGTGGACTGTGATCTTCTCGTCCACAGCTGAGAGATTCATTAGTAGTTGTTGTAGAAGTTGTTGTTGACGTGGTGGTATTATTGTTGCTAGAGTTATTCGCATTGTTGTTATTGTTGTGATGTCCAAGGTGAGAGTTGGGAGTTGACTCGAGATTGCCCTTGGAACTATTTTGGAACTTGGTTGACAAAAGGAGCAACTCTCTTAGCTCGGATCGCTTCTTATCCAGTTCATCCTCAAGACACTGATTTGAAAGAAGACAAAGCAAAGGTAAAACAAAAGGTTCAAACCCCAATGGAGTCTATCCGGAGTAAAAAGAGCTTACTTTATAACTTCTTTTGAGTTTCTTTAACTCGACTTCGGCCAAATTTGCGGAATTTTCCGCATCACGCAACCTCGTAACGAGTCGTTCCAATGCATTGAGCACGGCATCTTTGTTGGAATGACTAATGGTGCTCTCTTCCGAAAGCGTGTTTTTTATATCGTTGAGGAAAACAGAAGGACTGGCAGGTGTCGGAATGTCTGGAAAAACGATATCAAGATTGTCTATTCTGATTATTGATAAGTGGGCGTTTAATCGTCACACATGGTAACAATTGGTTGCTTCGATGTTTTCATTCAAACCCAACCGACCAATCAATTTATGTTCCTTTGATCAAGGTCATTTTACATTTATGTGTTCGTTCCCAAACAATAATTTGCCCTGACTTTAATANCGTCTGGAACCACGAATCCCATGGAACCGGGAACGTATCGCGAAGAGCCTTGTTCCGTCCAGATCCAGTGTGGAGAGGAAGCTCTCCAGACGTCTGGTATTGATTTTCTAGGAGGCTTTTTTGGACCACTTTCGCCACAACGCTGAGCGAGTGTTGCTCAAATTCAGCAGTTTTACTTTCCGGCCTTCTTTGCCATGTTTGGCTCGAATAAAAATAGGGCTATGGGTAAGTAAAGGTAATGGGGTTT
>NC_081445.1:14489895-14528189 GCF_007210705.1 Tigriopus californicus | reverse complement strand
TTTACCAAGAACTGGTTATCTCTGCGTCATCCCATCACTTCTATAATACGACAATACTTAAAATGGAACGCCAGTATGACTTGGCTTCAGAAGTAATTACGGTTAGCCTATTGTTTTGATTCGATTGTTAGTTAACGAAGATATAGCTTGAAAGCGAAATGTTCTTTGAAATTACTATAATCTCCATAGATGGCTCACCTAAGTGATTTTGAGATGTTTCATCAAGTTCAGAGACTTCATTTTCCGGGGTCCCACCCGCGAGAGACATGCCATTTTGAGCTGCCACGTGATTATCTGGCTTCCAAGGCCGGAACGCCCCCTTGCTCCCCGAGTCCGGCCCTTGACTGCTGTCCTCAGCACCGTCCTCTTCAATCTTGAGTCTCTTGAAACCGCCCGAGTTGTCATCATGAAGGACCCGGTTAGATTCCACTTGTTCCAATGGAGATATGGGCGAACTTCGGTTGCGTTTCGGAACCACTGAATCCGACTGAAGTGGAAAAGAAAAAAAGATCATGGAATATGATTCATCTAGTTACAGCTCGATATGCCATTGGCTTTGAATAGTAAACACAATTAGATAAAATGAATGAATTAGCCGCAAGGTACTCTTATGGCTGAAGTGGTGGCCGCTGGGTCAATAGATGCTTTATGTCATCAATTGCATGTTTTTCCTGGTTTTAATTGTTGGCTTTAGTATTCTTAGTTTTCGGCAAAACAAATCAGTTTCGATCTAAAACTCTTTTGGCTTGTCACCATTCAAAAATGATAATCTTGCTTTACCGTTTTAACGAATAGAGATTGCCAAAGCAGCATTCAAATCCTCTCCTCAGTAGACATTCTTCAATAACTCTAAACGCTACAATAGCTGGATAAATGGGAAAATTGTAGAATCGTAAACTCGTCTGGCAATGGGTTTGGATTTGCATACTCTAAGTTCGGCCGTCTCAAACGCGCTTCCAGTCCATTGCGCTTGATATCCATCAAATATGCAGATCTGAAGAATGAATGCTTGACTCCTTATCTGGATTTTGCGATAGTTTGTCTTGATACCCTACATCGTCAATGATGATAAAAATCAAAGGTTTGAAGGACAAAGAATCTCATTTTCCTGGTGCTACGGACCAACTCCGTTGCTTGTAATTCAACCTTTGAAAGCCACATCTCTCTCACATTTCCCGGCATCCAGACAATGTCTGTCATTCCGGAAGGATCATCTTCTTGTTATCACATGTTTTTGTTTGTTTGTAATCCAAGAAAATGTCGTGACATCCAACCCCGGAGCATTTCGCCAAATCATCCAAATTGCAACTTATGCCCACGAACGAAAGAAAGAACGAACGAACGAACTCACGGATCAATGTCTGGATAACTAGCAAAGAGAGCTAGATGGCCAAGGCCCAATATCGTGCTTCATGCCTGCTTCATGCCTCAGTACAACTGGAAATTATTGTACATGTTAACGATACTTCTTATGAGAAATCCGAGGAAACCAGGACGGATTTCTGCTGACTCATTCCTGTACATTGACATGTTTAGTCACGATTTGCATGGCTGATGGCATGAATGAAAATGATGATGATGATGATGATTATGAAGGTTTTGGAGCCTTCAAAAATGCGTTCTTGCGACAAATTGAAAGTTCCACTGAACAAGTTAACTCGCCATTTGCTCCAGATTTGGGATTTGACAGCCAAGAGCATTTGCTCTCGGCATTATTAGTAACCCACCCATGGGTGGATATTTCAAAAAGGGTCATAAATCAATAGCGAGGCCCACACACACTTTGGATTGTCTTTCCATTGGGTGGATTGGACAAGATTAATCGTGAACAGCGTGCCCAGGCCCCCATACAGTAGAGTAGTTTGTACTTTGACGTCTGGAACCACGAATCCCATGGAACCGGGAACGTATCGCGAAGAGCCTTGTTCCGTCCAGATCCAGTGTGGAGAGGAAGCTCTCCAGACGTCTGGTATTGATTTTCTAGGAGGCTTTTTTGGACCACTTTCGCCACAACGCTGAGCGAGTGTTGCTCAAATTCAGCAGTTTTACTTTCCGGCCTTCTTTGCCATGTTTGGCTCGAATAAAAATAGGGCTATGGGTAAGTAAAGGTAATGGGGTTTGGTTGTATGGAATGGAGAATGGGCGTCTGTTTGTTCTAAGGATGATGATCAGACACTTGTGAGTGTTGTGCTCAAATATGCATCCATCCTAGACAGGCGGCCTTTGAAGGTAAAAGTTGGTCGCAAAATGAATCCCGACTCCTTTCCCCCGAAAAAAGGCTTAGAAAGCATTTGGCAAAAAAGAGGAGCAAAGCAGACAGACGCGAGAAGAGAGCTCTTTCAACGGGAGGCTTTTCTTTCAATGTGAGGATCAAAATATGCAAATCTCGCGACCTTTAACTCTTTTTCAAGATGCATGCATTCCAACGAGGTGTTGTAGACTTTTTGCGGGACGAAAGTGTACTTTTTGGTATAATATAAGCTCATCATCATTGTCAATGAGCGTTGGCTAGGAGAAAATTCACCGTGTAGGTACCGAAGCATTCTTTCCTAATAACAAATCATATTTTTGGATATACCAAAGCTCGTTTGCTTAGATAGGAAGAAACAATTTTATCACTTAGACAGTCTTTACTTCCCAATGGTCATTAAGTACTTTACACAAAACAATGAAATACAAGAGAACAAATCATATAACACGATGAAAACTTGACTCAAGAGTTTGAAGACAATTTCTTATTTGTGTATTTACAGACAGGCCAAAATGGGAGATAATATCCATTTTGGGCACTTGGAATGGTATTTGTTGTGCATTACAATCCAAAAGGTTCATGTACCTACTCAAAAGCGATTTGAAAGGATATTTGTAATGTATTGTAGTTTTATCCACGTTATGCCACAAAATCGTAGATGCCAAATAGCTCATGGAAGCGAAACAAAGCGAATTACTACATTTTTGCCTCAAACCCTTGGATGTCTCAATGCTTTTTTATTTTGTTCTTTTTGGTTCTTCGTGGGCTTTTCTAACCGCTACAAGGAACGTAATCCCCAATACTATTCAAACGAAAGAATCATTGCACAAACTCATGATGACAGGCCTGCCAACAATCAGTATCTTTTTACAACATGTGCATAAATCTCTTTCTTAAATATTGACCAAACGAAAGGATTTTCCGAAATAAAATAAAATTTGTTGGACATTAATTAAGGTGGCTACTGCAAGGGCAAGAGTTGTCCCCCTTTTCGCTAACATACCCCCATCCGACAACAACTATACAAAAGAAACCCTGGAACATATTTAGAAAAAACAACAACTCTTGTGCAAAGAAATCTCTGTGGAGATAAAATTTAGTACCGTCGTGAGCAAAGAGGGGCGAACCAGCTCCACAAATGAGAGAAAGGAGAGAGCCATTAGAATTTATGACCTCAGATGACAAAGCAGACTCCGGCATGCACCCTTCGACGTTTTTTTTCGTGCATCCGCAAGATTCGCGATTCGCAATGCCAAAAGTCATGAAAAATGGAAAAGCCAGACCGCCACGGATGTCTCGGTTCGACGTAAAAATGCACAAATACTCGAGCTTGATTTGGCGGCCCAATGGACCGATTTTTCTCCAACTCCTTCGTAAGAGGTCTCTTCACCAGGTCGTTTACGAGGTGTCATGATAATAAGCCAAGGGATATCGAGTCTCATGCTCGACCTCCGTCGAAAATAGTAAGTGGAGGACTGCCGTTCACTAATCAGCTTTGACCAACCAAATTGGTCCCAAAGTGCACCAATGCAAATGATTTCTCTCTCTTTGCGCCTGAATGCATTGCATTAGCTAGCTCGCGGTAGAACGGGCCCGTTTAAGTGGGCCATATCAGCCAAACGGAGGTCTCGTTGGATGTATATAATAGATACTACTTGTGGCATCGACTGGACTGCTCCCATGCACGTTCAAACGCTTGAGGGATGGATTGCATGTGCAAAATGATACTTACTTCACAGAAGGGCTGCCATTTCGACCCTCGCGTCAAATGTGGACGTCAGTTGCATTTAGTTTTTCATTTTCATTTGCATAAAAGCATTGTTATGTACATGAAAATGTGACATGGACAACTTCGGCGTTTAGTAAGTGGGCAAGGGTAAACTGCGCAGCACCTGGTGCTCAAGCAACAACAACTGTCTGAAGCCAAAAGCCTCAAAAAAGATCTGATTCGAAGACGTCTGGCAACCCTAGATTCATGCAGCCAGTTTCACCTTTGTTTTACTTTTTATGACCACCCTCGTTCGGTTGTTGGTCTATCTATCAAAAGACACGACAGGAAGGGAGTTTGGTAGAGAAACTGCAAAAATGGTTGCAAGCCTCCCGATGGTTTATTGCCAACTGCATCCATCGCCAGCCTCACTCATTGCACTAATGATAGATGGACTCAAACATGTCAACCTAACTTAACTCATTCGCTCCTAAGTGTCCTACAATTTTCCCGCCTCTCAATGGGGCCAAGTTTAGTCGCACCACCAGACCAAGTGCACTTCCATCAAGTCGGTCCAATAACTGAAGATGATGGGACTTATTTGAATTATCGTTTTTTACAACTTGGTTGGTCGATGCCCTCCCGCCACCTTTCGCCAACTAACCAACCATCCACCCATCCACCATCTCGCGATACATTTCCAGATCGCCATAGAGTCAGCTAGGCTCTAATTTGTTGGCAAACCCCGAGTTAGAAAGATGACAACCACGATAGGTAGGGAGGACTACCGATTACTAAGCCATATATCATGTCAAGCCTTAATTAGAATGCAAGAACAATGTCTGGCCATTGGGACGCGTCGCGTAATTAGCCGGACCATCATAATCCAACAAAGGGTTCGAATCTTATTTTTACATGGTTCTCGAGTTTCTCCTTCGAAATTCCACGCCCGACGAGTGATAAGCGCCCTGCGCAGCTCACCACTTTACTTTTTGTTTGATACACACGCACATTGGACGAACATCGTAAAAGCCCATGTCGAGTATTTAAAGCAAGGCTTCAAACCACAATTGCTAATAAAAATGCACAGGCTGCATGCGGGGGCAAGACAGCGAAATAATGAACTGAACTCCATCCATCCAGCGAACGAAGGTGGTGGGCCCTGTCTTCCTTGAGCCGGTTTGGCCAATTTCTGTCTGCAGACAGATGCATTTTAAATGACAGGCGTCATTTTCAGAGGGAAAGGTACGTAGTATTCGACACATATTCTACACATCAAAAAACACAACGAAAAACAGAATCTTAAGTAAGTATTTCGCATTAATCCATGGCTTGCCAACAACAACAACAACACTACCACCAGTAGCAACTCAACTTCGGCCTCAGGCTCGAGGTTCACGTACGTACGTACATGTACATACTATACTGTTCGTCTGCATTTGCCAGTTTTATTAGAAGTTGCACGGAAATGTGATAATAATCATGAGCGGGCGGCCTACGTGCAATTTTCTACAGTAATTTATCACTGTCTGCCATCTTTTTTCTCTACTCGCTCGTAATGCACACCCGTGTCTGGCTTTGGTCCACAATGGTCTAATGTCGTAGTACTGAGGGGTTGAACGACAAAAGACCTTGGCTTTGAAGCAAACCAAGCACTTGCTCAGTTACCTTGGTCCGGCTATGAACTTGATTTTCCCTTTTTTACCATATTTATGGTCGGATTAGCTAGTTAAAATCGTCTGTAGTGCTGGAACTGGGCCTATAAGGATGTTGAAGTGCTTCATTTGGAGTGGAAAAAATCTTTGGAAAATAGTACGTAAGACGATTTGTTAAAAGCTGTGTACGTTAAGGTGATCAAAATGGACGGAGACGAAATGAAAACAGTGTTGAGTCAAATCCTATTACTTCTTTGAGGTTCTCGTCTCTATTATTCATGTCGTTAAACGTTCCATAATTAGTGCTAATATTGATTTATTACTCGATTACTTGTTCGGTGGGTCGCTTAGCGATACTATATGATGATTGCTTTTAATTCTTTGAGATCAGACTACTCTTTCGCGAGGAGTCTGTTTGCTTGTAGACAGTTCGGACGATGAACGTTCGTGTTGTGGAGTTTGACAGCGACAAATGCGTCTGGGTTTGGCAATCATTACTTAGAGCCCAATGGGCATTGGACGTTGGACCCCTTCTGCACACTTTACCACCCAGCCCACTTTTGCCGCCAGCCTTAAAAGGCTCGCAAACAACAGCGATGATCTTATCAGTAAAATCCAAAAAGTAGCACTCTTGTCTGCGTGAACAAGGCCATGGCAATTTGGCATTCAGAGCAATTTTTGAATAGTAAGTTAATCATTGAGAGCAGTATCTGGTGGCAGTGCTCTTTGGGAGGGGTGTCCCCGATGACCGGAGTGTCCCATAAAACTGAGGCAGACAAATCTCGCTTTGCACCGGGCATTTTTGATGGGGGCAGTAATACCGTAGGTAGCGCACTTGAATGCATCGATGCATCATTGTCGTCGTCGTCGTCGTCGTCAGGCTACCTTCTCTTTAAGACAACGCCGGTTCTTGAACCCCCGTCCGTCCACCCAATCCAGCCCAATTTTATTCCTGCGGGAAGTATTAAGGTCAGTTTGTGTCGTACTCAAGTCTCAAAATCGTGCCCTCAAGGCCCTTAAACAGGAAAATTTCACTCTCTGACTTCTCATCATTTGGACGGGAAAAACTGCATCCGAAGAAGGACGCTCCGAAATCGGCCCACAATCCACAGAACGAACAAACGAGAGAACGAGAGAACGAACCAACCAACCAACGACCGAACGACTGAATCAAGAGGAGGCGAGAGAGCGCAGCTTGGCCAAATGCATTTGCGGCCGCCAATCGAGTGAAGCCGCCACATGATGTGCACAAAACGTGTCTGAGTTTGGGAGTCAGTCTCAAAAATCAAACACGGATGTGACAGCCGGGGCTAGATCAGACATTTTCCATCGCCAAAATGCATCCAATTGCGGCCATTTTGGACTCGGGGTCTTGTCAGCTCGATCTTGGCACATCCGGCGGCATAATTGGACTCTCCTCAGTACGTACTCAATACAATCACCAGTCGTAAAGAAATCATGGAGACAGCTCCGTCCAATGGTAAACTCATCATGCCTTTCTTTTGAAGGCAGGGTGCTGGATAATATGTTCTTTTTTACCCCCACAGCTTTGAACGAGGTTCAACTCAGATGCTGCTGGTTTTGCAAAATGCATCAGACTGTCTGAGCACGTTAAGCTCAATTTTACTTGGGCCCTCGAAATGTGTGCATACAAGAAGCATTTGAGGGCAGGCCCAAGCCAGACTGGGGATGTCAACATTTTCATAGATATTCCAATTAGGAGCAGATTGTCTACTGAGAGAGCATATCCCCGCTCAGAGTGTCAAAGTACAAATTGAAAGTCCATTTGCCGTTAGAGAAAAAAAACTCGACGAAGCGACGACAACTTTGTCTCGAATTTCAAGCGGGCAAAGAAATCTTTCGAATCACAACAAGATATGGCCTTCGCGGCCTTCAGCATGTAAGGAAAAAGACCGAATTAAAGAGTCATTCCAAGAAATGCACTGCATGGTGCGTGTGTCTTTATCGGAAGAAAAACTGCACTTAACTTTAGTGACTGGCGATGCAATTTATGGGTAAGTGTCTGGTCTGATAATCTACAGCAAGCCCGCCAATAAAGGCCACAAAGCTGACGGCCTAATGTGGCCTTGAAACATACATAGAAGGAAAGCGATGCTTTAAAATTTCGAGGCAGATAACTCTTTCTCAAAATTTCAAGGCACTTGATATTGAGATCTAATGCCCTTCGGAATTATTAGCCATTCAAGTATTAGTTTGGATTGCTCTTTTCAGTGTCACAAGTGTTTCAGATTGATTCTGACCTGGATCGAGCTATTGTTATTTAATGAGTTCATTTGCACTGCCATCATAAATCATTCCAAAAAAATGAAATCTCTTTGAAATATGGACATTAAAACTACTGTTGAATTGTTAGAGGTTGAGTGAGTTCATCTAGCTTTTTCCATACCTTAAACTTAACAAAGTTGACCATATCAGGCGTCCCATTCTCCTGAATGCATGAATTACTTTTCAGACCATTGCAATCAATATTTACCCAAAGTTGATAAGCCGGTTTTATTTCACATGCAAAACGAAACAGTTTTGAGTGCATTTCCATAGATCATTAACTACCTCATTCCATTAAGCTCCGTCTCCAATCTGGTCTGCTCAAACCAAATCGGTGAGCTCAAAATTGCTCATGATGAGTGAAAAGGATCGATCGATGAGTTGGTGAAAAAGCACTTGGAAGCTGGTAGCTAAGTTTTGGCCAACTCATTGGATCGAGTCTGAGCAACCAATTACAACTCTAAATGCAAACCTGGCGCTACTCAAGGCACGCCCCAATCTCCCATCGATCAGTCTGTCATTGTGCTTCTTCTTCAAGCATATGGCCCAAACGCTCCCGAGAGACACCAAGGAATGATGTATGACGAACTCTCGAGATGTTATTTCCGTTATTGACGTGGTCATTGAACTCAACAAGCAATTAATCCTTGCTGAACGGCAAGAACGTGGAATTTGATCCCTATATCCACTCCGTTGTGAATCAGGATCGAACTAATTCGTAGGTGGCTGCCTCGTTTCACCAACTCGTGCATAATTCCTGTGTGTGTCAGTTGGAAGGAGTCGATGGTCCCACGAACATTTTCAAGTCCTTGTCAAACAATGAACATGTCGGACTTGTAGGGAACGGTATTATTTGCAATTGTTATCAAAGCCGCACTAAACGAGCTTGGATGGGCTCTAGACTGTATCCTGTTCATGGGCGAGGATTTGCACATATTTGCATGCGTTATGTCGGCTTAAAAACGTGTCTGGAACAAAGATCAAGCGAAAAAAGGGCCACGTTTGGAAGATACGCACACTGCTACATGCTCGTATGTGCTACATACAGTAGTACACACTGGTATATGGCTAGTTTAGCTTCATCTCGCACTTTGTGTTTGTGGATGAAGAGAAATATGCAAGTCATCCTCCAAATTACGTTTGTCTGGGATTCAAGAATATGATGAACTTCCACGAGTTGTCCTCTGCAGGGTGGGTCGCACAAGCCCGCCTCCAGGAGGTGGGTTTGAGATTGTGTGAAATGCGAACGAATCCGAGCAGACAGTCTGATGCATTAATCAAACGTCACCCCGTTCAGGCTAAAACTCGAGAAGATAAATCATCTGGCTTTTCCACTCGCCATGTATTCTGCTTGATGTAGTTTTCATGCCGTGAAGAGCGCTAAATACCTGCGAAATCAGCCACAAGACAAATAGATATGGACAAAAATGCACACTTAAGTCTGACGATTCCGTAGCAAGAACGGACTGAAAATAGCTGTGAGCTTTTTCTGCCTTAGTGTGGAGCTTTCAATGAAGAAGGGAACTTGCAAGATCTAGATGTGTACGTGCAATCAACGAAACGTTGCTTAAGCACGAAATCTGTTGAAGACGGTTGACCCCATCAGGCTGATGGCTCAAAGGGCCGAGAAGGCTGGGATAGCATTAGTAGTTGTGAGTGTAGTCATAAGCAGATGAGTCGGTTTCATCATTTACATAGGTATAAATCATATTCAAGACACCAAAATGCGTACTTGAAGCCGCTGATACACTTGATAACCATTTGCTTCGTTTGTTGGCATTTTTCTGTCTCCAAGAATTATGTCTTCCAACAGAGATAATTATCTTCAGTTGTTTGTCTTTTCCGATTCGCAGCCATCATTTACCGCTTGGCATACATTTAATCAACAAATATGTGACGATTTTCAGTTCTTCTATATTAAAAAAAACCAGATGACTGGAGGCATGTGAGTGATAGACATTACAACGGTCTAGTCTTAAATCTCTCTGGTGGCCAAGTATACCGTATACAAAATATAAATTGGAAGAACTGCAACACTTAGCAAAAACCATTTCCTGATCAATTGATCAGGCCTGACAATAACATATCGGATGTCGTTGTCCGTCCTCAGAATCTCTTTAAAGCTGTGTTGTGGACCCAAGATTATGGGAATTTGAGACCATTCCTTTCATTCTCTAGAAATTTCGATTGTCAATGTCAACCGAACCCGACTATGTCAATTCTTGTCCAGATGACTATTTGCTATTTCTATTCGAGCGTACCAGGGTAATTGTTTTTTTCCACTGATATAATTTAAGCAAAAAAACTAAAAAAGGGCAAACTCACGGGGTCACCGTGCTCTATCATTACCTGATCACGAAGATACATCAAAAAGCAGGCTTTGATGCTGTTGGACCACCGTTTATCGACTAGCTGAAGCGTGGAAAACGGGGTTCGCTCTGGGTGAATGAAATATCGTCTAATTTCGTTCATCTCTTAATAATGTGCCAAGTCACGAGAAATCAGCGATGCAAATCTGACGAGCTCAGACTGACATGACCCTACAACATACTGAAGTACGAAAGTACGGTATGATGTGGATGGTGGAGATAAAAAAAGATTCAAGACTGGATGCAACCTTAAACGCAATTGTGATCTGAGCCCAGGCCTGACAGGTTCTTGAAAGAAGGATTTCACTCCGGCTGAGCACCCGATCCTGTGGGGGAAAAAATCGCTGAATCATGGCGATAATTGCATTTCGCGGTCCATTGTTCCATTAAGGATACGTGAATGGATGGATTTGCTGCCTCAAGATCTGGTCAAGAGTGCTATCTTTTCTCTTGGTATCGAATATGCAATGAGGGAAGAAAGGTACTTCTGCTGCATTTGGAGGGGTGAGAGGAGTAATGAATGAATCTGCAATTTCAACGCTGATGGCAAATGAGTTTTGGAAATGATTCATATTTGACTTCTTCTGCAGTGCGTTCCTCCTCGTCTTTGGCCACTTAAAGCAAGCAAATAATAGTTCTTCTTGGGCTTCCATGTCTGAAGATCGTTTTAAAGCGATGCAAACGCAGACTCATTTAGACAAAAACCTGCTCGTGCAGTTGCAAATGCACGCTAATGCACAACCGCAGATTCTCATCGAGACGACAGCTCGTTACATTTGGGCAAAATGGAAACAAAGGCCAAGTCTTAAAACACTGGGAATGCTTTGAAGTCGAATAAACAATTGGTGGATTGAGCTTAGCCGGACTGCAATACTTCCATTCCCAGGTAGGAGTGAATGGCTTGGCTTTTTTAAGTGTATAAGTTTCATGTCAGAGTGTATATAATGAGCACTATTAATAACACGGCCAAAACTTTTCATGATGTCTTTCAATGAAGTAATCCTATGTTGATAACAGCATGAACCCAACAGCATGGATTTTAAAAGCCTTCAAAGGAATTAGTTTTATTGTCTAGACAATTTATCCTTGAATATGTGGCTTTGTTATGTCTTTGAACAACATGTGTCAATGACAAACTAGCTGCTAGGACCATAAGGAGTAGTCAGATGCTTTAATTGGTCAGATTTCAGACCGATAACAAGGACTCCCCATGACTTTTGACCATTGTTAAGATAACCAGTAATTGCCGCGCCTTTGTTCGACTAATACCTCAAAAAGGAATTAAAATAAAAATCCTCACTTGCCATCACCCGATCGAACTCTGAAATTTATGTGTAACGAATAATGGTGACCAATGTTTAAAGGGTTTTGATGTAATACACCCAACGCTCTGCCTGCCTCCTCCCAACAGTGACTGATAGCTGCAAGGCCATCATTGTTGTCGAGTGTTTGGCTGCCAACAAAGATGATCATGGATGCAAATGTGCATCTTTGCTTTGTACATTGTTCGACACCACTCGTGAACCTTGCTTGTTCTACACCCATGAAACTAATCCATGGGTAGGTGTAGGATATGTAGACATGGTTCACTAAAAACCCTTCGGCTCGAATCCCAGATCCACGCTCAAATATGAGTGTTGTCCGTATCGTTGTATGTATGAAGCATGTACTGACTGTACGGTGTATCGAATAAGCTGGCAGAGGCGACAAAGGGATTTTTGAAGGACAAAACCATTTGAGACTGTTGCATTTCCACGACTCGCGTTGCATTAGCAAAAAAAAGTGTGTCGCACGATTGTCTCACTGACTGCACCCTTAACGGCAGGGTTCCCAAAACGTGTTCTACCGGACAAATTACGAGCAATCGCCCGGGCACGTCAGAACCACACCGAGACCCTGACATCCGAACCAATCCGGATTGAAATCTTGCACACTGTACCTGTGTATTTTTTACAGATAAAACGAGGCCTCGGTGTCTCTGGGTCCGACAACAATTTGAGTTAGTGCCAAAATTGAACGGATGCTGGTCCGACTCATTATTTTCAAAGTTGCATTGGCATTTTTTTGCGGTGAGCAGATGAGGCCAGTTGCAAAGTGTTGCAGTCAGGTTCTCTGGATGATGTAACATCGCCACCCTTTGGAACAGTTTAGTTGAATCATATCCTCAAGCCATCTCGTCTCTAACTGAAGCCTCAAACAATAATCCTTTGAAAGGTATATTGCCTTTAATTGCAGCCGGACTCACTGTGGCTTGAATCTTTTAAAGTGAGTGCCACAGGTTTCATGACTGAGATTCTCGCCATGAAATTGGAGTTTACGGGGGCAAATAAAATGTGCGGGGATATGTAGGTCAACTTGACTTTAAAAGGTCCTCAAATTGTGGATGGAAATCATTTCGAGACCATTTATAGCCAGTTAACCTGTTTCAGAGAAGACGTCATTTTAGATATGTATGCAAGGAAGCATTTGCTTTGCCAGGTCAGGTGAAATAATGCTGCATTTTGAATGTCCTTGGGTTTGGTTCTGGGATGATGTCTGATGAGACTGAGAGAGGATAACCTTGAACGAGTCGCGGAATGGCGATCGTTTTATTTTTTTGCAGGCTATATGTTCAGTGGTTTGAGTCGAATGCAGTTTGCAGATTTTTTTTTCCTAGGGCCAAGACATGAATTGCTGCCACTGCAAGAAGCACGAAGCCAGCTTTATGTAGCTAGGATATGCCAGTCTTTAACTACACACTAGGATGATAATGATGATGATGACGACGATGATCGGCTCGCCACATCCTAAGGATTTGCGACCATAGATTTCATAGAGTTTAGAAACGATTGAAAAAGGAGTGGAGAAGGTTGCGTGAGCTTGTTAGACATAATTCTGATTGCGTGATTTGCAATTAAGATGACAAAGGGCTCTCAGCAAATCACTCTTCAACGCCATGGCTTGTGAGGTTGAACCTTTAGAAACATTTTAAGTGCAGCATATATCATGAATTAACAAACACAACGGCGTTTGCTTTAAGTTTCACTTTACTTTAATAAAAACAGAAGATCAGCTAAAAATGATTATAATGATCAGCTAAATCTATCTTACCTTAGAATTGGGCGGCGTAAAAATACACCTAATTTAAGTGGTTGGTTCATACTCTCTATCATTTATTAAGATCACTGAGCAAAATATTTCCTCACTTCATGGTTGGCTTCATGTAATTCAAAATAAAATAACATTTTTATACGTAAATGTACATCCCAAGTTCAACTACAAATTCACAGCTTCTTTTACGTGACCTTTTTCACAAGTTCAATATCATTGTGGTATTTCAAGCAAACAGGTTTCGGGTAGAAACTAGTCAGATGTGCAGTAGACTTGTCGGTCTCTGCGAATCTATGGCCCCGGTTTGACAGAAGGGGAGAGAGAGGGAGGGACAGTTCTCCTGCCAGATACAAGACGAATGGTGAGAGACAATTGACGATCAAGACTTTGCGGCCTGAAAAGACTCGAAACTGGCTTTGTGCAAATGCACTTGTCTTGAAATGCACCTTCTAAAGATACCTGACAGGGTGATTCAGAGACTGTAATGAGATCAAAACGGCGGATGGCAGAGCCAGGGCCTCAAGACAAGAGTCCCGATCGACCAAGGATAACATTTCGACGCTGGAAACCCTTTTCAACCAAACAACCAACGATGCAGAACAAAACAAATGATCTGCCAAAATGAAGTCGCGGCAAGAGAAAAATGAATATTCGCTAAAAAGACAACACAAACTTTATCCCAAATCCTGAACTTGTCTTTCGAATCTCAGACCAACTTAGATGTCTAATTTGTTTTGCAAATACCCTGAGACCTTTGAACACATACAGTACTCCTTATCAATGTGAGAGGTGAAGTCGTTAATCACGTTTCTCGCGGTGCAGACCTTTGTATTCAAATGTACTGTTTGAGGACGGACCTCGATCCTAGAACTGGCGAGGGAAATTCACATTTAGCGAGTGAGAAAACTCACTTGTTCAAGTCTAGGCGTGACTTGTCGTGTCCGTCTGCGACATACAACAATGTACTTCTAGGCCTTGAGTAGTAGTAGTAGTAGTAGTAGTAGTAGTTGCTGTAGTAGCAGTAGTAGGAGCAGGAGTTGTTGTTGTCGTAGTACTACTACCGATTTCTAATGGATGGTGATGATGATGATGGGAAAGACGCAGGCCTTCAAGGATGTTAGTCCACAAAGGAACGTCTGTCTGGCCGGTGATGCTCTCAATGGAAGACGGGAGAGGCGGTTGTGCGAAAATTAATGGTGTCTAGACGTCTGGCTTTGAAAGAGATTCGCGGCTTCTACCGAAGGATTTGCAAACAACGAATGATCCTCCGACAGACAGTCTCCATTTATGATGGCAAATAAACTTCTCAATATGAGTTGTCGCATTCTCAATTCCCCTCAAGTGCTCGGGCATATATTTAGTCAATCCCAGTCTTGTTTCCAGAACCTTAAGAGATGCATGCAAGAGGCTGTTAGACCGTCAACCAGTTTGGACAGAGACAAATATTTCGGATCGGTGCACTTGTCCAAAGGTAGAAATGTCCTTGGCCAAAAGTCTGGCATGCAGTCAAATAATTCGGCCGATCAAAGAAAGTTTGGCTAACGCTTGTCTGAATCGAAGCTGCAGTACCATATTTTCAAAGAAAGGCCTCTAGGAAGCCAAAGCCCGGTGGTCATCCTTGGGAATCAAAAGACGAGAAAAAATGGATTCAAAGAGACCTCAAGAGCGTCTCAATGACGAGGAACCGTGTTCAGGTTTTGCATGAATCCGTCTCGCAGGCAATGGATGCAGTTTTGCAGTGCATTTTCTTGGTATCCTTTGCTACAGAAAAGTCACAAAATGTGCTCATCCATGGTCACAGGTATTCACAGGAGGTATATCTAAGGACTCTCTTGTTCACATTTTCGACGGGAACCGACATCATTTAATAACTGAAATATTGTTTCCCGTCTGAAGAAGTGAGCGGCAATACGCACACCAACACATACAAGAAACGGGAAACATGCTTCATCCCAGGGTTGCCATTTCCGATCGGATCAAGCCAAATCTCGGATCCCGTCAGACGTCATCTGGGCATTTCCCCTTCCTCATATGCTCAACTATGGACTTAAGACGATAACGCTAACGGGATTTTAAAGATTTTTTATCGTCTACAAAGAACATTTTTCAAGGGAAAGTGCATTAAATGGAAATTGGCTCCTGCACTGACGCCGGGAGCACCAAGGTCCCACTCTCACCCATCCTAGACGGCCGTCAAGCCGCCTCATGGCCGCCAGTCTTTACGAGAATGACCTAGTCTCCAAAAGTCCTCGATATCTGTGGCAGAAATCAAGGATAACCAAGGAGAAGGCTTAGCTGCTCACTTCATGCGAGTAATGAAAGGAAAGAACCGTGTGCATTGAAGAGGCCACAACAGTTTTGGAGCAAATTTGTGAGAGGAGTCCCGCTTGTTCTGTGTATTGAACAATGAAAGACCAAAAGTGGCAGTCCAATCTGATGTGGTAAAACGGTTGGGTTCCGGCAAATCACTGGTTATGAAAAAGCCACAAAATTTTTCAATCATAAAAATGCATCCTCTCATTTCCAGCCCGAAATCATTTCATACGCTGGTTCATCTCGAGAAATAGTTCCAACCCCTGTTGGTAATTTTCACCCATTTTCATTAAAGTTTACAGCTTAATTGCAGGCTGTTTCACTTTCATCACTGGAAAATCATCTTGCACACAATGCAGCACTATCAAAACTCGAACCTAGTTCATCCACTCACTGCACGATAAGTATCTCACTTAAACCATTTTTGGTTCCTCCAGCTTGGGGAGTGGTTTATCTTTGTCAATGATTGTACGTGGAACAGGCTTGCTTAAAAAACTCGTCCGGAGAACGGAATCCTGCGAAATTTCCAAAGTTCAGACAAGACCTTCGACTATTAGTAGTGCAAAGAGCTAAGTGGAGAGAGAGAGATGCACTTGGTGAGTACGTAGGGCCATTTAAAGTGCAGAATATCTTAAAGGCAGTAAACTTATTAAAGACGTGAAAATCCGCCTCGACCCAGTAATTATGAACTCATAGCCATATCTGCAGTTTGTGACAATCCTGGGGCTACCTTTGGAGGTCAGTTGATCCTCTTTGCCTTGCCAAATAGATGATGGTCCAGATAGACATGATCACATGCATTCCCTCACAAGGCTCCTAATCTCACGGCAGACAAGTTGATTGGACCAAAAATCATCTCGGTTTTGATGGGCCTTTGTTTCGATCCTCGGATGTCCAAGGGCCCTCCTATACCTAGATCTGACCCAATCTTAGATCTCCTTAATCCAGGCAGTGCACTTATACGCATGCGGTGGATGTTGGTTACAAGTGAACCTACCTGTCTTTGTGGGAGTTTGGGAAGTCGAAAGCGTCGTTTGAAGTGTTTCAAATGATCAACAGCCTCGTCAAGTTCCTTTTTGGAGTCATAGGCGTCCTCTTGGAGGTGCAGATAGGACCTCCAATGAGCCGGATCGAACCCCCAGTGGCAGGTTCGATTTTCTCGGCTCGAGGAATGGAGATGGCGGATAAAATCCTGTGGGTCGAGCATTTCATCTGGAAGGAACAGCATTGGACTTACACACACACCATCGGCATCACTTGGGAGGATTAGGGAAACCATTGACTTACAGCAATCGGAGCATCGAATGCATTTCGCGTCAGGGTTTGTGTAAAGGTCAGGATAGAGGACACCTCGAGCAGTACCAAAGCACTCGTGTTGAATGTAAACGGGATCTGATGGGATCTTGTCGTCACTGAGTTCCTCCTTTGTTTCACTGGAATCACAACTGTTCGACCCCCCTGGCTCTAGGTGGTCTTTGGAACCTGAACTGAGGCCCTCAATAACCGACTTTGAGTCGTCATCACTGAAGACTTTTGATGGATCAGACACTTTTTTGGACGAGCCTCCCCTTGGGTCCTGTTGACTGGTGCCTGCCTGGAGATGAAGGTAGCTGGTCAGGCGTTCGGCGTCACTTTTGGTGATAAGGCCGCATCGACTGGCACTCATGGCCAGATATCCACCGGCCTTCAAAGAGGCCAGCTGAGAGTTGGTGCAATCCGCACAATGCACTTGAAGCTCTTCACAAGCTTTACATATCTGTTGGACATGGAAGTGGGACAAAGTTTGGCGGATGATTTGCGGCAGGCACATGCGCAATTCCCCACCCACGCTGAAAATATGATCAAGTGTGAGTTTGAGGTCACAAATGAGTGGCAACACTCAGCCTACTCACTTGAAGGCCGGAATGCTTTCCCCATTCAGAATAGCTTCTTCCAGGTCAGCAGGTGTTTGGTCCCGACTCAATAGCATTGGTTGTTGAGTGGGTGGACTTCCGTGGTCACTCCCGGCCCCTACGGAAGGAGGAGACCTCATTTGCGACCTATTTGAGTCTATTGACTCGGCCCGATGACGGCTGAGCATTTCCAACTCATGATGGTCAAGTGGCAGGTTGGATGGATCTGAGTTAAGATGTGACATGGAACCTGGGCCATGTGAAGAAACGTTCAATAATGGAGAGGTTCTCCCTGCAAACAAAGCGAAACCCCCATCCTAGTAACTGTGTCCTCGATTCAAAACCCACCATTCGTCTGACTTACCTCGTTGATTGTAGGAGGGATTTTGAGCTGCCAATTGTCGTTTGTGTCGCTCCCGTATGCGTCGGATCATATCACCGGTCAAGTGTTGAATTTGGCCTTTGCTTTGTCGTCGTCTAACACTACCAGTCACACTGCTGCTCGCTCCCACACTGGTTCGTCGGGACTGATCAGGTCCGCCCACCGAATTTGCTACAGACACACTGGCGGCCTGTTGAGCTAGCCGCATCCGGTCATAGAGTTGGGCATACAGTCTGTTTTGTTCTTGGAAGCGGTGTTGCTGAGCGGCAGCCGCAAATTGGGCGGCTATGGCTGCATCGGCGGCTGAGTAAGGCACACCTCCTGCCTGGACTGAGCGGGGGTCGGTAGGGCGGGTGAGATGATGGGGTGGCATATGTGGGTGAGGCGTGAGGTCACTGTGATGTCGGTTACGTGGGTGATGATGATGATGAGACGCAGCAGCTGCGGCCGCAGCTGCGGCTGCGGCAGCAGGTGGGTATCTCAGATCAGGTATACCGCCTGGTATCCCAGGTTGGAGTAGATGTGACAGTTTGTTGGCGAAATCCACTTTTGGAAGCATCCCGAACTGGAAAGAGATGTGTTGGAAGGGGATTCAACTTTCACAATGTCTGATAAGACAACAATCCACTGCTGGTACTTGACAAAGTCAACCTCGGCCACGGGCCCTGATATCTCTTGCTATAATCTTATATATTACCATCATGAATCATTTTATTCCGGCAATGCATTGATGCATTACTACTTTTTCAAAGTCATTCCTGTCCCAACCAAGAAAAGTGCATTCCCTGCTCTCCCACTTTCTGCCTTCCGCGAAAAATACATCGTTCTTCTACTGAAGCTCCCCTTGCTCCAACTAGCCGTCCTACTATGGTAATAGAACTAGAAGTTCACCAATCCATGCAGGAAATCGCCCAATCAGCCTGAAGGCCACTGCAGCCTCGAGCATTGTTTGCACTTTTCCATTGGCCTTACATCTAGTTCCTACTACCTAACCAACTAACAGCGTGTCCGCTCCTCAAGGCTCATGTGGCGAGTTTCCGCCAAAAAATCAAACTAATCCCTACTACGCCTGCATTTGAAGTAAAACTTTAGCATACTTTCGGGAAAACATGTCCCTCTTGCTGATCCCCAGGTCTGCACTCAAGCAGCATTTTATCTCTTTCTCAAGAAAGGCCATCCTCCTCCTTTAAATTTTAAACCCCCTTCAGCCATAAAATAAGGTCCAAATCCTACCTGAAGGTGTCGGGCATGGTCACCAGGGGAGAGGCCTCCCACAGGGTTGTGCAGGAACCCGTTCATGCTGACTGAGACACCGTTGGCTGCAGCTGCCGCTGCCAAAGCCGCATGTGCCGCTGGGGTTCCACTGCCCCCAGGATTGGTGTGGCTGTGATTGTCCAGGGTTATCGCGTCTGGGCCCCCAATGAAGACGGGGGCAAACAGGCGATAGGTATCCAAGAGGTTCTTAAGGTTCTGCAGCGCCAAATGTCCCAAAACGGGTGGACTTTGAGCCGAATCACTTCGGTTCAGGTCTTTGGATGTCGTTGACTTCACTGGAGAGGGAACTGAGCAAGAATGTCGACTTGGGTGCTCTAAATGGGAGTTGTTGTTATGATTTAGTTGCTTTGTATTGATTGCGGGGTTCTTGAATGCTTTTGACTCCTAGAAAAAAATCCCAATGATACGACTTAGTCTTCGGTCTGGCCAGTGTAGACCAGACTACTTTTCTTGCTACTCTTTGTGCTCTACTCATTGTTTCGCAATATGTCCATATGTGTGTGTCTCGCAAAGGCCAAAAAAAGTTGTTGTGGAAAAGGGTTATCCTTCGTACTTTGAGCGTTCAATGGTCATCCAAAGCACTCATAGATAACGGAAAATGTGACTTCTAGTATTTAGTAACACATATCAAAGTCGAGAAGTGACCTTGAATGTTGCAAAAAAGTTGCATCCCGATTCTCTTTGGGGAAGCACCTGCATCTGTTTCATCTTCCCAATTCAAAATACTGGGTGCATTTATTAAGCAAATAATGTCTTTACTTTTTTGAAACATGCATTGCACTCAAAAATGAACTTATTCGTATGTTCATTGGTTAATAGATCAAAACACCTTCGACCTACCGAGTCGTTTTTAAACATAGAGGACATGTTCCATTGAATCAATCACTCTGAAACGTGTTCTCTCAATGGCTTTTAGATCCCTGTTCTTGATGATCGGTTTCTTCATATAAACTCTCTCAGCGACGTGGAAAGCACCAATAGGCGGAGAATGTGACCTAAGGCATCACTGGAGCTCACGCCAAAGTAGTCCTAGGTCGGGCTTGAGTATTTAATACCCGAACACAATCACTTCTTGCCGACTGCATATTGCATCTGGCTTGCACATGAATGTTATTATTTCCCGAAATGCGAGTAGTGCAACGGAGATGCACGCCTAGCTCGTGGGCTCCTCTTGGAAACACAATAATCAGCGAACTGACATCCCAAACTTTGCGAATTCAACAGCAGACCCCCTTGCAAAGAAATGGCAATCCGCCTCGTCCGCAGCATGCAATTCTTCCGAGTCCGCTTCCTCCGCTTCAAGGGTGTCTCTAACTCAGTCGTCGGACTCCGTTCCATTGGCGTCTGTCGTAGGGAGGGAAGGAGTCCGTACTTGGCCGTGCAACCTTTGCATACTCGTCTCTCTCATCTCGGGGGCAGCAGCAGCAGCAGCAGCAGCACCTTCTCTTTCGCGAATTTGCGAAAAGTTTTTGCACTCCTCCTTCCTCTTGGCCAGCCGATGTAGGCTTGAGCGACACATCTAAAAAGAACGAGAGAGAGAGAGAGGGAGAGGGGCCTGAGTTTGCAACGCTGGGCTGAGGCGTCTTAGAAGAGCCTGCAATTGCAATCCGAGGCT
Organism: Tigriopus californicus; assembly: GCF_007210705.1. Lineage (NCBI taxonomy): Eukaryota > Metazoa > Arthropoda > Copepoda > Harpacticoida > Harpacticidae > Tigriopus > Tigriopus californicus. Next base: position 14,507,353 of record NC_081445.1, on the reverse strand, counting down.
GAATGGGCGCCTGAGGTCGGTCGATGGATGGATGGATGGATGGAGGCATGGGCAGACAAGGAGAGGCTATGGAGAGTGTTGTGTTCTGCACCAGCACTACAACTGGCTTGCCAAGGACCTCGGGGTTGCATTTCCGAATTTTTGCAACGATAAGACTTGCGCTCAGTCTCGTGGCCGCCTGGACAGGTGCAATATTAAGCCTACAGGGTTGCCATTGTGGACAATAGCGGATGATTATCTTGAATGATCAGGACTTTCGTAGTTCTTACTTGCTCCTTCTCCCTAAGCGTGGTATTCAACAAAGGAGCATGTTATATGTAGCTGCCATGAAAATTATCGTCAATGGCGCTAATGGTGTGTCAGATTGAAGGCCATAAAAAATGTATCATTAAGTCTTTCTTATCGTTATTGAGTGCCCTTTCCCGGGTTTCATCGTTCTGAATTTTCAAACCGACCGACCGACCGACCAATCAATCATTCACTACATTTCATCACTTTACCTTCATGGCTTTTTAGATTTAAAAAAAAATCTCAATCACAAGTGGCCTGTCTGCTAGCCAAGCATTTGGCAAGCCTGTCCATCTAAGCATTTTGCAAGTGCAGCAAAGCGACGTCAGGATGTGCAAAAATCAGCTGAGAGCGCCTCTCTCTGTCCGTCCGTCCGTTCGTCCGTCCGTCGGTCGTTTGGTGGGTTGGTGGGTCGGTTCGTCCCTCCTTTTGCAGTGTGCAAAACCGCGAACAGCGAGCACAACAGCAACGAAACGAAATGAACGTACGGAACGAAGACCCGAGATGCATTTTGTCAAGCATTTTAAGGCACCAAGGAACGACCTTTTCGCGAATGAATAAAGCCCAACTCCGTTGTTCGGGGCGGAGCCTGGACGTAAATCTACTCATTGACAATGCTGCATCCACTTTGAATGTAAACCAAGCTTCAAGATTTGCCAATCATAACCGTGCGCTAAAGGAAGTGGTTCCACTCGAGCCAACTTCCTTATTTACTGTGAGACATGATCAAGCAAACGTATGTGTCGCCCTAAGTGCTGAAGAACGAAGGATGAGTTTTCTTTGTTGGTGGAACAAGCATATGATAATTCCGAGACGAGAGCGACGCGCCAGATTGAGTGCATCGCATCCGCCCAACATCGGCTCGATTATCGGAGGACGCAGGAATGGCACCCAAGCACAACGTACTCCACCTACTCTATTGTACTGTACATACACACTGTGACTCTGTTCATGTACAGTGTGTCCGTGGTATGCAGGAAGGCGATCGGTAGACAGCGGCTACTCCTCTGTCAAATCTGAATTCGCGAGCGTGACGTCAGTTTTGCACAGTCATTCTCGGTATTTCGTGAAAAGACAGAAGGAGAGAAAGAAAGAGAGGAACATTCGGAAGATACGGACGGGCAGAGAGTGGCACACCACTTTGGAGTCCAAAGTTTGGACACAAACACCACACACGATCGCACACATGCGCACAAACACATTCTTGAGCATTTGCTTCGAGTCCTTCCCGAGGAATGGGGTGATTGGAAAGGGAAGTTTCAGCTTTTGCTCTATAGAGGGCGGGATGGTTCAGACGGGTTCTTCCTTGTGAAGGCTGTGAAATGTGCCTTTAGTTTTAAAGAGGCCAAAAAACGCTATCAAAAATACTACTAGTTAGCTCGGTCTGCCAACTCAAATTCGTTGGGAGACCAAATATCATATAAAGTTGAAAAGGTCAAAAGTAGACTAAATATGACCTTTCATTTTAATAGTACTGGGGATAACATTCTTTGTGGCGGTTAGAAAAGTCGATGAAAACAAACAAACCAAAAAAAGTCATGTCCCCAACAAGACAAGTGAACCCTGTGCAACCTTATAAGAATACCTACGAGAGAAATTGTTTTTGTCGTACAATATTTAGTTGTATTGGACCTAACTGCAAATCACTGTTTCTGACGAAACGGAATTTTGAATGCAACCCAACAAAAAGCGGGTATTTCTTTCTTAGAGAGAATCCATAACCCAAATTAAACCAGCCTACGAAACAATATTGCTGAACGAAGCATACAAAGGGTCAACATTTTGTTAAAACTAAAGGCCCATAAGTCGAATATTGGCGATGGCTGTTAGACCAAATCCTGCGACTTCAGAAAATCGGCTTATAATTGGATAACAAGATTCAGGCATAAGTAGAATATACTCCACAACTTTCAAATCTTTGAATGAATTTTGCTGATATTTCACTGATTTGAAAGACAATTTGTTTGTTTTTGATTAATTTGATATTCATGGGTATTTCATTGATCTTCTGACTTTCAAGATTAATTCAGAAATATTTAGTATATGGACGGAGTTGTATATCAAGGAGATCATTATTTGATTAAAACACTTTAATGAACTATGTAGCATGGATAATCTTGTTTTATTGAAACTAGATTTACTGTCTTGATTCAACGCAATGACCTAACTTGGTGGTCAGAGGAAAGCCGTGTCGTTTCCTCTCTTTAGAGCCCCTGCATAACCTAACAAGATACTGCATGTAACCAAACTTATTTATGTTTCAAAGGATTTCGAGATAGTTTCTTTGATGAAATGATGAATCGAATCATCGCCAATATTCAAGCCATTCAGGATTACCGATGGTTCTTTTAACAAATCGAGAGATATGTAAAGCAAAACAATGAAAATTTATAAGCGTAAAAAAGGTGTTTTTTTCTGGCCAAAGCGACTAAAAAAAGGCAAGAACTCTCCCTTGGGTGTAGTTTATGAAAATATTTTTGGCACTAGGAATCTCCGATGTAATCCAGTTCATAAGTAATCGACGGATCTATAGATATCTACATATATGTACGATTATATGAATGTAATGTTATGTACAGTCAATCCATCGACATGCTGAAATCTGGGCTACATGTTGAAAGTAAATCAATATCATAGCTGTAAATAAAAATTAGATTTGGTTTACATTATCATGTGTCAGATATTTTCAAAACCGTCTACAAAATGTAAGCCAAACCTGTCGTAAAGAAGAATAAATTCATAAGCTGGAAGCACGTGAATAAAGACTACGTAGAGGGCAGCTTTGTTAGCGATGTTTTAAGCCATAAAATGTCATTTCTAGGTGACCAAAATGGTCAAAAGTAAAGTAGTTGGAAATATTGAGCAAAAAGCGAAAAAGTTTCCCTATTTTTGGATGCTGCAATTGACCACTAATAGTTATGGTTTCAAAAAGTAAGGCATCATAATCATTTGAAATAATTTTGATGCTTCTTATCAAAATATTGAATCGTTTGCATGCAAGTTTGAATATAAATGGACATGTATTGATTTCATTTTACCGTGAGAAATTGAAAACTGTTGGAAGATTACAACACAATCTTGGATGGCTTCAACCTATTTTACTCTTTTTGCTTTAATAGGTGCCTGGAGCAACAAAATGTCAAAAACTCAATTTTGTTCATTGTGACAGATCGTTTACCTTGCTATACTAGATAATAGATAATCTGGATATTGCACTTGTAAGCTAATTCCATCCCTTTTCACATCTTCCTTTCTGATTCAATGTCTAAAATTTCCATCTCGAAAAATGTGTTCATTGAGGTGCAAACCAATTACTCTGTGAGGGGAAAATGTTTTGAGCCTACCTCCGCTTTTCAGTTACATTTTTATGTGTGTTTCAATTTTAGAACACAAGAGGCTCAATCAAGTTTCCTTAAACTAGCCTAAAAGTGCTAAAAGTGTAAGAAATGAAATAGTGTTTTTAGAATAAAATTAAGAATTAGTGGTTGTCCCAAAAACATTTCTTTGAGCAAGAAGATTGGCATTTTCTTTGCGAAAAACTGTCACATGCGCCCTCTAATGATGACCAATAGAGAGCTTGCCAAAAATGAGTGCCTTTCTATAGTTTTAAGATATAATGAAAAAAGTGAAATATTGCTAGAACTCACTTTGATAACCTTGGTCTGATCACGATAAGATTTAGGATTCAGATCGCAAAAAAATAGTTCACAAGTTTTAGTGAACGATCTAAAACGGAAAGACGTTCGGAAAGGAGTGGTTGTGGGCAGTGTCAAAAAAGAGGAGGATTTTAGCCCATTTCAAACGATGAATTGAAAGGCTCACACCGAGACTTGCTCAGGCACAACAATCTGGCAAGGTTGTCTCTGAGACTCAATATAATGGGGAATTTCAACTTCTCCCTTTTAAGATTTTTGAGAGTACGGTATCAAAATTTTCAATTGATTTCACCTTCGTTTTGATTATGAATGCCTCAACCATGTGTAAATGAAAGAAAAGCGACATGTTTGCATATCAATATGCACTTAAGAAACTAATGATTAAAATCTCCAATTACTGAGGTGAAAAGAGGAGATACCAAAAAATTAGTACCACTCTCAAAGAAACTTCTTTTCTGCATTTTATAACTTCTGCCATTTTGTCTTAAGGTTATTTTGGGGATAAAAAGATAACAATGCGTGAAAAATTTGTTTCTCTTATTTTCACGTCCAACGTCGTTATGTTTGTATTATTGATTTGTCCCAATAAATTAAGCTTAAATTCGTCAATATGTCATATTCCTTTATTGTAGTTTAAGCCCACGATACCTGAGGAAAAGATTCTTACTTTATTCACGTTGTAACTTAAGACTGTATTAAACTAACAACTTACACTAGTTCATAATTCTAGTTTACTTTTGCTTACTCATTACCTTATATCAAATCAACTTGATTGCTGGCCAATAGTTAACGCCCATGATAACATGTATTGGTTTCAACAAACATTAGACTCAACATGCAATGGACCATGCCATAAGCTTTGAGGGTCACAAATAAAATGACAAAATTTCATCGCATTCTGACTGAGTACCATGCTCAAAGATGATTCAAAGGTGTTTCATCTGAATTGTAGCCAATACCTAGCAACGTCCGACTTGCAACAATGATAAATGATTGAGCTTGAATGACGTGAAGGTATTGCATATTCATTACAAGTTTGGCATGGATTGCGCAAGTGTTAACCCTCATTCTAGAGTGAGAGATTTTTCGTTCCAGGACTCACGGACTAGCCGATAAAGGAAAAACGAAACAATTGGCCAATCATGGAGTGATTGACACTACATACGAACTCACTCTATGATACATACACAGCCCCTCAATCGCTCTCGAGTGTGCATTTCCATTTCATTCCATCCAGTCCAGTAAGGCCCCTGGAAAAACTTTGCCCAAACGTTATTGTGGCAAAGAGAGGGTTTTATCATAAGGCCATGATAATTATCGATGCATTTGGCAGGCTCTGATGTTAGACGGATGGCAAAACTGGTTTTGCCGAGGAGAGGAGAAGAAACCGTCACTGCGTTGAGTGTAAAAAAACGGGAGCCCGACACGGAGACGTCGGATTTGCAATCCCAGACGTCTGAGTCGATTTTTTTGCACTTTTTCTCAGCGTGACCACATTCGAAGACTAAACCCGAGACTAGCTCGCTGTTTTAATCCATGCAAAACATTTATCATGAAGGCTGTCAGCTGACACTGTTCATCAAATATCTTAACCAGAGCGGAGACATTTCTCTGTATAGTATACAGTTCTTCAAAGAATTGTCTGATGAAGTCTTTTTTTCAGAGAAGGAGGGTTACACATGGTTCTCTGAACGTTATATTTGGGAATTATACCCTTTTAGCATACGTAAAATACGTTGAATATCTTTTACGATGTTTATGTGGTTTTGCAATGGCATTTAGAATAAATTGTTCTTTTTAATTTTTTCGTTCAATCAAACTTTTCTATCATTTTACCTTCTCTCTATTGCTATTCTTTCCTTCAAGTTTTAACAGGAATATTCCCTAACGCTAACCCGTCTGCACCACAAACAGATATGGTTTATGTTCTGTGCGACAGAGTGCGCTTATTCACGGACATCTAGAGATGTGGACTGTGAACGAAAACGAAAGCTTACTTGAAAATTACCAATGGAAAGGAAACCCAACATCTTAACGAAGAGAGGAACTTGGCCACATTTGAGCCCAAACCTGTGTTTGGGGTACTCAGGAGATTTGGTCAAAGTTTTGTGGCAATCACAAAATAAAATTTCATTTTTCGGCCTGCTCTTGGTTAGCTACAGAGGCTTTTGACATTAAAAGTTTTAAACAAGCCAATTTATAAGTACAAAATATATGAATGACTTGCCTTTAATTGAAGATTTCTACGCTTCTTGATTTATTGATTTATTTCAAAACGTGACTCAGAGTTGCTTTAACCAAGATTTGATGGGAAGCCCGTTCACATTCAATATTTCTAAAAGTTCGTGGCTTATTTAACATTTGATAGGTAGCCTCCAACAAATATTAGGCCGGAAGTGACAATTTTGATAAGCCAAATGCTCGAGTTGCCATTGGCAAATCTTGCTTGTAATTAAAGTACTTGGTGCCGCAATTTTGTTCATGGCATGTCACCAGAAGTTATTCTATCATTTTGGCGGAGAGCTTCTCTTTTAGAACATAAATTTCAATTCAAATCAAGCATCAAAACGCCAAAAACTTTTTAGATCAATTACAGAAATTGCTCATATCAAATCGCGAACTAATGAAAGCTTATTGCTTTACAATACCTAAGGTATTACAATTAGAAATCCAAATGATCATACAAAACTGTTCAAATAATGCCAAAAGATAACTAAAACATATTTTAATGCTTAAAAATTTATCAAGTAAATACTGAAACATAATTCAAATTAACTGTAGTGAATAAACAGGCTGTTCCAATTCATGAACATAAACCAATGAATAACAAAAATAAATTCATAAACTAAATCAATTGGAACTGCATCCCAGATCTGATTCGTTGCAAAAAAAGACTTCCAAATGATCGGACAAAGGGCTTGATCCACATGATTTCACATAGAGACGTGTAAAGAACCGGCTCGGATTTCAGCTGTGTGGGTTAGCCAGGCTGCGCCACAATCGCGGCAAGACCTACCATGAATTTAGCACATCCAGTGCTTTCAAATCTTCATTCAAAAAGTTGTTCGCCATTTTGGGACAAAATTCGACAGTTATCTTAAACCATTTAAGTGCAACATTCATTGGCTAAAGACGTCATAATGTCATGACAGGTGACAAAATATGTAAAAAGTACTTTTAAAAACATTTGGTGTTAGCATCTGGTCATCAGTAACAAGCATGGTGACACTTAATTCATGGTAGATCCAGAGGGCGCACTAGTATGAAACCCGAATCTTTCCACTTCTTTATACTCTTATTTTTAAAAAGTCGCATGTTGAGTCCTTTTGTGACTCATTTGGCAGATGTAGTAACAAGTTTGTTTGCACCGTCAAAATCATCGGCACCCTGAATATTGTCTCAATGTCTGCGAATGATTGGGTGGAAGTGCATTCCAACTCGTAGCATAGGTGAATAAACGAATGTCTGAGGCCGAAGTCAGCTCATAGAACTAGGTCAACCTGATGGGCGACGAATAAATAATTCTTGGACATTCTTAATGACCGTAAAATAGTAAAACGGCTCGTGACCTTACAACACTGATGCTGGCCAATGCTCTCTTGGGCCCGAACGCTATATCTCGTTTTGCTTTTTGCCAATTGGATTAGCTTGGTATGACCATTTAAGATCTTGCACACCCACCATAGGAAGCTTACTTACTCGCGTGTCTTTGAGTTTTTGCCTTCATAAAAGATGGGCTTATCCAATAAGAGTACCTGTCAAAGGAAGTTTCAACCGAATGATCAAGCTCTAATCCTTGTAATTTAAGAGATGAGAAGGCTTTGAAACATTTGGTTCGGTTGATGATTACAGTTAAAAAAAGGTTTCATTTGAATTGATCCACTCAGTATGAAACGGTGATCCTCACCAGGAGAAAGCTTCACATCAAAACTAAAATTGAAAAGCATACATTTGACAGTCATGTATTGGATAAAAAATACATATTTTCTTAAAGGTGCAGAGCGTTGGCTTGAATACTATTGAAAAATTGATTCCGTGGACAATCTTGGCGAAATACCTTGCGTCTGTAAATTGAAACAACCTCTCAAGGCAGGACGTAAGACAAATGACCTTTTCATTTGGAATGATGGACTTAAAAAGTGGTCAAATGCCGGAATTTCCTTCTGGAAAATTATGAACATGCTAAAATGAAGGGATTGAATAAGCTTGATCTTGTTCCCAAAAATAGGCCCTATGTTATCAAAGAGCTGGCTTTTTCGCCATGTTTTCACCTTGGGTCTATCATAGGCATACTGGTTTCTAGAACAAACTTGCCCCTTTGTCGTTTCCTGATTTCAAATATTGTCATTACAATTCAAGCTCAACATTTTCCGAATGCAATTTGCACCTTGGCTCCCCGTTGAACGTCACACTGTTTGAGACACCATTTTCAAAGAAATCAATGACTTTGCGTTTGAGCCAAACACATTTCTCACCTCGCTCAATGAACAAACAAAACCAAAACAATTGGTCATTTTCCCCCTTCCCCACAATTCAATTTGTCTTGTATGTTCTTTTTGCCAACATGTGGGATTGTAAATGAGTGCTTTGACATGGAATATGCCTAATATGTTAATGAGATCATTATCAGCATTGCAGTTTGTCAAAGGCTTTTTTCCCCCGCTTACATGCACAGCCTGAGGTCCTCCCCGTGTAAAATTGGTTCATGTCAAGCCAACTTCCCACGAATTAGCCATCTAATGTAAGCCCAGAAGTTCATTGGTGATTACAACCACACAACCAACAAGTGAAGAGCCTGAGCATGGAGCATATCAGTACGTAAATGAGTGTGGGGTTAAGAGTTGAGGGCATCATGGGTGTTGAATGTGGACGAATAGGGAGGATGCAATCTCCAATGAATGAGTCCCGTTCGACATCAAGCAATACAATAAAACATAGCTGAGCGCACGAAACTCAATGATGTCAATAGAGCTCTATTCAGAACAATGTCACTCTTACCGTAAGAATGATAACCTGGTTTTTATTTTGGAAAGGGTCGAAATATTTTGACAATGTGTCTCGTTGGGTATAGTTTTTTCGATTCATGAGAATAATTGAATAACCTTGGCTTGAAAAAAACATTGCTGAATCATTGAGAGCGCATAAAGATGGGATAACGCTCACTATGAGAAAATCAAAAGTTCAGTAAAATTTTCAAGTAGTTTGTATCCGAAACAATTTAAAATGTTTTCCAGAGTCCTTTTTTTGGTGGACTTCCTTACCGTTATTGAGATTGTGATCTCTAGCAGCTCAAGACGAATTTTTTTACTTAATTACTTGATTTTACATTCATATGATATTTGATCTACCAATGAATTAGAGTTGGCGGATTTGGCTAGCCCTTGAATGTACTGGGTTGATCAGGTATTTGGATCAAAAAGCTGTCAGTCAAGTATGACTTAGAGGGTGTTACTTTGTAACTCTATAATCACGGTGAGCTGAAGAATGAGCTAAAATGAGTTAAAGTCTAGTGTAGGACAGTTGATGGCTCAAGATTGGCGTTTCTCTCAAAAGAGCTCTATTTTTTTCTCTTCGCAAGCCAAATTTGAGCAAACCAAACATTATGTGTGCTTAGGTATGGTCGAACCCAAATTTGACACATCTGTGGGAATTTGGCCAAAGCAAACAAATTCTTTCGTTGTCATAGAGCAATGCATTACTGCCATTCTCCATCATTCACTAATAACTCAGGCGATGTTAATACCTGGCTTTGGGTCGTTATTTTGCATAATGATTTTTTTTTTGAGGGGGGGGATAATTGTTTAGGTTTTTTTCAATTTTACGTATGTAAAGCATTTTTTGTAAATTTGGACCCAAATTTCCAATTTCTCAATTGTGACTACAAATCAATTTGACATTAAACTACAATGAACAATACTGACTCCCTTTTTGGAGAACCTCATGTTCAAAGTTATTACTGACCTTATTCAGGGGTCTTGCTTTTTTTACTTTGATTTGTTTGCAGGTCCCATATAGGTCAAAGTTGCGCTGTTTATAACTTTTGACATCCGAATGGCTAGGACAGTAAATGCTCTCACCTAACTTGTGCGCATACAAGAGGAAGAAAAGTGCACCATTTTTAATTACGATTTTTTTAAAGTTGTTTCTCATTTGCTGCTTTTCGGGCTGGCTTTGGGACACGAAAGGCACGTCTTTTTTAGTTGGAGGACTTTTAACCGTCCCTAAGTGAAACGAACGAACTATAGTTCCCTTTCCTTTGGCCAAGGTGAACAATTCAATGCTCACCCATTCCTTTTGAAAAAATCGGTCTGTCAACACTTACTAGTTACTTTTCCTCCAATTAGAAAAAAAGACAATTGCTTGAATGTCATTGCTTTCTCATGGCAATCTTCCCTATATTTGAGCAATGAAACAGAGGTTTTGCACTACATGCAGATCACCTTAATGGAACCCATCAGCCAAGTATGTGACAAAAGTTGCCACTTATTAAAAGTATTGTGTCATGAAGTAACATGAATGAAAATACATTTCTGACCTACTCTAAGACATTATAACAAATTGCTGAGGGTTTGGTCAATGTTGATATGATATGTTGCCAATCTTTGGGCTTCACCTCTACAAGGTTGTCCGGATCTTTTGGGGCGAGGGCTACTGAAAATTGCGGCGAAATGCAGGTAGCAATCAACAAAAGGCTAATTTTATTTGTATCTTAAGAAAAAAGAACTTTTCACACATTTCTATCCTTATTACCTAATTATCAAACGCCAGCCATTAGCATTTTCATGGCCAGAATCTGACTTGTCGCGCGTGTTTATGTGCAATGTGGTGGCCTTTCAAACCTTTCAAAAGGCTTTCTCCTGTCTCTTTTTTATAAGAAAGGAGCAATTTTGTAATTAAAGTAGCATTCAACCCAGTATTGTATTATGTATCAAATTTATATCACGAAAATACCGATCCAATGAGAAATAATCTCGCAATAAAGATTTAAAAGAATTTGAACAGAAAAGAGCGAGCCACCAAATATTTTCACTCCTTCTGGTCGAAGACAGGCAAAAAATTTGCCATTTCATTCCATGCAATAAGAACCAGTTTTTATGATTCCTCATGAGTTTCTAGGTGCATGGATGAAGTTCAGAATACAATAGGTTAAAATTTGTGTTTTCTCCAATGATTTAGCCTGATTAGAGTTCGCTTTTCGAGTCTTGCTTCAATACATCTGGAGAACCCTGTCAGTGAGGGCCTCATCAGAAAACTGGAAAAGAGATGGAAGATATAGTGCCAGAAATACTTCAAAGCTGGTTATACATGTATAATAACCGGAGGCGAGTCCTTAGAAACTCGGAGTTAGGCGCGTGAACGTAGTTCAATATGGAAATGCACTCTGCAAAGGAGTGAGTGGATGGATGCTCATTTTGGGTATCCTCCAAGTTTTAACTCTGAGGTAAGGGCGCTTAAAGAAACACATCTCAGGATAAAAAAAAGAAATTCAGTTTGATCTGGCAGTAATACAGCAATAGCTAATGATGTGCAAAAAGTGCAAATAAATGAGGCTAATTATGAAAATGGAAATGCCTTATAAATTGCCAATAATGCAAAATAAATATGCAAAAACCTTTCAAAATGCAAATCAAATCGCAATGTGTGCCAAGGACCAAGCTCCGGGATGCAAGCCTAGCATAGCTTGCAGAAGAGAACTTTATTTTACTTTCTGTAAAACCACCCACCAGGCTCACTCAACTTCTTGATGAGCTCTGTGGGTCAGGTGACTCGAGGTATCTTGCAAAAGGAGTGAGACAGTTGATGATTGAACACAGGGATCATCTGACTCACAGGTATGTTTTCTTCACTTTTACACCAAAGCGTCTGCTAGTGGTGGCCTCTTTTCGTTTTGGAAAACAACCAAAGAGTGGCGTGCCACTTAACATTATCTTGTGAGCAGCTTTTTTGGCTTGAAAAGATCATGAATGTGATTCTAATTTCACTTTTGGTTCAAATAATTGCAAAAAAATGCAAGTAAGATTAACACATCATAACTACATAAAAACTGAAAGTTGGCCAATTTTGCAAAAAAAAAAAAAAATATTTCCCCCTTTTTGCACATCCTTAGTAATAATAACTATCTGAAAGCTATTACATTAGGAAACATCTATTTGATAATTAAACGGAACGCATTTTTGTCTCAAAATGTTCACATTTACCCACGAAAATGCGGAAAGCTCTCTATATAGCAATCAAACCAGGGGATGCTTTCCTGCCAACAATGTACTTGGCACGTTCGCTCCCAATCCGGCCTTTCTGTCCACTCGCTTTCGATGCAGGAGGCTTCAACCATTGATGGCATCTTAACCATGGAGAATGGCAAAAACAAGAATAAAATCCACGACTTTCTGCAAAATTGTCAATAGCCAGCTTCGTTGCTACCGCCCTGCCTGATTGTCGGGTTTCCAAGTTTTGTCTATCTGATATATCCTCAGTTGCCAGTCAATGACTAGACAGTAGACACTGTGTGGCGAAATATTAATTGGCGAAGCAACGATTGCAATCATGTGAGTCGGCATTTTTGTAAACAATGACCCGAGACATAGAGAACTATAATTAGAGGAGTGGACATCGGCGGAGCTAGGCCCGTTTTTTTAACAAAGGGCGTAGACGGATTCATTTACATAAAGAGAGCGAAAGTCACTGTCGTTTCAGGGTAAAACACTTACCTTTTACTACATTCATAATTATTTAACGCTAAATCTCTAGATTTTTTGCTCCATAGATAAGAGGAACTTCCAATAAATTCAAGTACAATATAAAAGTTGGAAAGAGTATTATGTAAACAGGTATTTTTTTTCCTTTGAATCAATTTTTCATATTGTATGGTAGCAACCCTTGTAATTCTTTAGGGGTTGAAATAGTGTAATCACTAGGGACCGGAAAAATAGGTTGTGATTTTGGTCAAAATAATTGCTTTTAAGTTACGAAAATCATCCAAAATAAGTTCCAAAAGCGTAAGTTTAAAAAAGTTTTTAAAAAGGTAAAAATAGTTTTCATTTCTTTGGATATTCAAGTATTAATGTGGTATTTAAGGAAAAAATTGCTTGATTAATAGTTTTCACGATCTTCTTACTTTTTGGATTCATTACAATCCCAGATTTTTGCCCTTGGTCTGGCTTTGTTGGAAAGGGATTTGCTGTTCTAGAATGAAATTCTCTTCTTACCAACGGTTTGAGGATGGACACCGAAATGCTCGCCCATTTCTTTGGGCCTCTTGCCGGTCTTCAGTAGGCCCTTAGTTTTGGTTCTGACATGAAGACTATTCTCACTTGCATTTTAGAACATTGGTATGGTGGCAAACGATGGTAGGGTTAACACTCGCCTTAAGGTTAAAACTAGATCATGGCATTTTGACACTCCTTTATGTGCATGACTCAACTTTATGTGCTCAACACTTCCTCTTAATGACAGCTTGAGGCTTAATGTCAAACAAATCTTTTGAGCGGGGACAAACATTGCCCCAAATCTTGCTTCACCTACCGTGTATTTCTCCTAAATCTCCCCTAAAAATGACCAAAACCTTTGAATGTGCCCGAAAATTATCGGTTTTAGGTTACTTTATGGTTAAGATTCATGAAATAGATTCTTTGCCCAAAAATGACCAAAATAGTTGAAAACTTAATTGAAGCTAAATGAAATATCTTTCCGACCCCTATTTATCACAAAGAGCCCTAGCTTCGTCATTTGCCATGTCCAGTCCTCTTGTTACAAACATCCTTGCCCAAAGTGATCAAGTTTGCGACACTCGACATATTCAAGCTTAATGAAGAAAACAAATATATCAGTCTTTTTAAAGCATGCATTGCTAAATATACTTTTATATTATTCTTTCTCATGAACTAACAGCTCCGTGATCCACGAAATAGTGCTTTGTAATATAACTGCTAAAAATAGTGGATAGCAGTTTCTAGCTATCTTAATCAAACCTGAAAAGCAATCGTTCATTCAACGTCAGGGAAACAACTATCAATTGGTTACTGATTTGAGTAAAATAACTTGACATTCACATAGGTTAATGGCTATCAAATATAGTTCTTGAACTTGTTATACGTGTTGTAAAAGTGCAAGCTTCTTTGTTTTATTGAAGCTACAACATGAGTGGCTGCTTGAAGAGCTTAAAGGGGCAAACCTGCGGTCATACCCAAGGGTTAGGTGAAATTTGATGATGTCTGTGATGGCAGAGCGGGTTAATCTCTTCATTGCAACACCCATCAATCAACAAGCAACAAACAAGCAACTTCAAAGACATAATGTTAAATTACCACAATCCTTCACTTTCTTCTGAGCGGTGCATGTGTGTGTGTCCACACCCAGATTAAAGTCAATCCCCTGATAATTCTTACTTCCATATTACTTCTTATTAATTGCTTTGAAAACGGGGCGGAGTGGGGGGGATAGGATTATCCTTACAGGGTGCGATACAATTATTGTGAATCAGTCGACAGATGTGCCAACACTTCTGGCAATGACCTTAAAGTCATGATATCGGCCCATCAACTGATTGATGATCTACGATTGGAAGTTAGGAAATATTCTTGTTTGCTACGTAATATTCTCATCAGAACCGAGTACGTGAAATCAGCTTACTTTTACTCTTTATCCTCCCTTCTGTAGTTTAGTACTCCCTTATAGACATTTATTATCACTGGAGTGGAAAACACATGAAACAATGGATTTTATCTTGTAATGAACAATGCCCACCACTGATAAGTAGCCAGTTTGTTAACCGTTTGTAACATGTGCATCAGAGTCGTTGGTTGGTCTTAAGAGTTTATAATTATGTTCCAAACTGTTTAGAATAGTCATGAATTGATAAATGTAAAGCACCGCAAATGCCTCCTATTTGGGGCGTTAGTGTTTTTGGAAACAAGTGAATTGATTAGCTTTTGATGTTTAGGTACTTCACGCTGGATTTAGATACTAATCATTTCGTAGGTAGAACATTCTTTAAGCATGAAAAAAAGCGTGAGCATGCAAATGAGTTTAAGCATTGATTGCGCTTTGAAAGCACCTCCTAAGCGTGACAACTCGAAATAAAATGCAGATCTGAACATAGAAACAAAAAATTTCCCTAAGCATCGCGCTTTGTCTGGTACTTGTAACTTAATTTTCCATTTGTAAAATCGAATTTAGTTGATTCTTAATTTGCTTGAAAAAATATTGAATATCTGGCACAGAGATTATTTTCTTTTATCAATCTTAGAAAAGGCCGGTCAAACAAGTTTTCTGGGAAAATGGTTTATGAAAAAGGCCATATTTAACGCAATTTCATACGAAATAGGCAAAAGTTTTGTTTTTCTGAGTGGTCGAGAAATGGTTCAGCTAACATAAATTTCCCTTTTGTTCCAGAACGAGACCTGCAGCAATGAATGATTTTAGATAGTAATTGATTTTTCCTTAGAACTTGGCTGGGACGATGCCCATGAAATATAAGCTGGATTCTTGGATGATCAGCTTGCCCCTCTCGTCTCATAAGTGAGACGACTGACACAGTAGTTAAAAAGCCATTTTGAGGGTTGTTAGAAATATCCACACAAACCTTGATAATTTTTTGGCAAATGAGCCTTTAATCTGAGCACAAATCTACTTTGCAACTATTCTTTTAACATAACATAAAAACAAAGATTGCCTAAGCACATGACAAAAATAGTTTTCCTTCTTGTAGTTGAAAGATCGTTGAGCGAAAATTCCAATTTAAAATAGCATGCAAATTGAAACAACAAGGACAAACTGAAAAGCAAAAATTACTTGTTCTAAATTTTGCCTTGCAATGACAAATAGTATCAGGCATAAATTGATTTTATTGTCCAACATAATGTAATTTTTTACTACGGTGTCAGAGCCACTTCCTTCCTGGGGAGTTTTTGACAAAATGTTAAAGGATTGCACGTTTCGTATTACCCTTGAGAGGTTCAGGTGATTTTATGGAGCAAGCTTATTGACTTGTCAAACTCAAGAATTTCGCAGTATGATGACTAGTGTTCTCAAACTTACGCAAGTAACATTTATTTGCATCCTGGGCCCTTAAATGCATTCATTTGCATCTTTGATACGTTTTCACATTTTTATGCATTTTAGGCTTCTTTTGACTGTTTTTTTGTACTTTCGTTATTTTTATGAGAAATTGGCTCCCCTGATGTATGTCTCCACTTGACAATTCAGGGTCCCACCTGCCATCTCTTTCCTAGGACACAGACGATTGTACAACACACTGGAAAATGTTGAATGAGCATATTTTATCAAACAAAACCCCATAAAGAGTAACCCGCTGAGGAATTTCAAAGAATGGCATTGGCTGAAGACGATTTCTAATAAGAAGGTTTCCTTGGGTATAAAAACTGGTGATCTCCGGGAGGGACTTGAATTTTTCTTCCATCCTGTGATCTCAGTACCTATCCCAGACACCCTGACACCAGCCATCCAAACGTGAAGTGTCCGTCTGCCTTTTGATTACTAACGGGGGACAAGGCTGTTGCATTGACAAAACCTGTGATTGCTATAGAAGTTAAGCCTTAGATTACTGTTCAGATACTGATCCAACTGGAATCAGAGCATGTTATTAGAAAATATGTGTTCAGCTTAAGAAATTGCTGAAAATACCTTCGTATGCCATAACAATATTAAACATCTTTGAAGTTTATTTACATCCTTATTTGCATCCTTGGCTTGTTTTTTGCATCTTTATTTGCATAATGAGTTCCTGTCTTATGCATGATTTTGAGAACCTTAATGATGACTAGAGTCAGACCAAAAATGTTTTTACATAAAAAATATTTTTCACATAGTTTGAAGATTTGGGGGCCCAAAAAAATATTATTGTTCATTTTCATGTTTTTGACCTTTTTTCTTTTATTCCTGCAATGATACGTAACAAAGAGAAAGATGACTTCTGAGAGCAAGGACTTTATTCAGTTGTGGATCAAATAGGACACAAATCTAATCATTAAGTGAGCAAAAGTGCCCTAAGCAATAGCACTAGACTCTCAAAAATAATCAATTGCATACTGTACTATAGCATCGGAATCACTAAAAAAGTGTCCTAATGTCAAGACTATTAAGAACAATTTCATTTCTTGTCATTAAGATAAAGAAGCTCGATAGATCACCCAATATAGTGATGTATCAAACTATCAAATGATACCACTTTTTCCACCCATATTTGAACTTTTGTTTTAAAAAGAGCTTAATATATGAATTTTTAAATCGTTTTTACCGCTAGCCTTTGGTTTCTTTGTATAACAGCTGTGCTAATTCCAACAAGATTCAAATTAACTTATGCCACAGCCAAACCCTCGACATATAACTTTTCAAGTCAAAAGGGGGCGCTGGGGAGCAACGGGGTAAACAACTACCCCCGTGAGCTGATGCTATTGTTTTCCTAGAATTTGGCTACAGAAAAAGGCAATAAACAGGACTGTGACCTTTTGGTCATGGCAGCAACGTTTTTGCAATTCATCGCGTTTTTTCCTTCA
>NC_081445.1:14415963-14489859 GCF_007210705.1 Tigriopus californicus | reverse complement strand
CTATGTGTTGCTTGATATTGAAGGCAAAAATAGCCCCCCCCCCTTGATCGTGCTGTTGCCTATTTTTTGGAAAGTTCATTTGCAATTTTTTGTCTAAATTTGTTTGACTTTTGTGCAAATTTGCTGTCAATAAAGACCATATTTATCTGCAAATTTTGACCGGCCCTAGTTTTCATGCTAAGAAAAATCAAAGGGACAGAAACAACAAACCGAAACGTTCAGGCATTTGGAACATGTATGGACTGTTATCATGAGAAATATCATGATGCAATATTCATTGTTTTGAAAGCCAAGCGGAAACGTGTTGGAGCAATTACATTTTTTCGCCCTCTTAGAGAGTCGATATTCCGATTCAGAGGTTGCGAGAATTTCATGTAAAAACGGAATGGAAACCATGTTCATGAAATGAGTTTATGAAATAGATGTAAGATACCGCACCAAGCTCACTCGGGCTAGAATTTAATTGAAGATGGGCGAAAGCAATGAGGCCTCAGTTGATACTTGATTCATGCGAAAGTCAGCCCTTATTGAATTACACCCTTCAATTTCATTTAATGAAGAGCGTGGCCGTCGCTCTACCAATTAATATTCTGCCGAAGTTTGGGTTCTCAGATCACATCCTAAGCCTTACTTATCACCGACTTTGTATATTGTCTAATGGAACAAAAAGGCAGAAAAAATGAAAGAACCGTAAGTTTTCCTTTTACCCTGTTTCTCAGCTGAAATTGACCAATTTTTCATGGAGTCAATGAAAGTAGTTGTTTTTCAATTCTTTGTAACCATCATTACACATTTATCAAGAAGAGGAAGTGTTAAGGGGTTTGTAATTACCCTACATAGCATTCTCATTTTGCGTTAAGATTTATGAAAATACATAATATACGTACGTACAGGGCAATTTATAGATTTATGAAATAGATGGAACTGGCTTAAAGTGAAACCCCAAAAGTTCGAAAAAGGGAAGCTAAAATACAAAAGGTTTGCGAGATAATCTTTATTGTCTTCATCCTGGAGAAGGAGCGTTTAAATGATAATAGCAATAATAAAGATGATAATAATAATAATAATTAGACGATTTGACGTAACAACAAGGTTACAGAAAAGAACAATGTGTGCCATTGAAAACAAATCCAAAAATGTTGGTGCTTTTTCACAATGGACACAACACATCAAGTATTATTAATCCCACTCCCAAGGAAAGAACGCTTGGTAGACAATCCTCGAATGTTGCCTTCTAAATACATTTTTTGAGGATTGTAACACATGATGGACACACATTTAGATTGAAACTAAATCAGATTGTTGTAGCATGCCTGCGAGTAGTTCATACATGTGGTGTCATATTTATATAAAGGTGTGTGGAGGATAGTCCGGCTTATTTTATTTACAATAAAATTTATGGAGATTTTAAATCTCAGATGTAAGGTATGTGTGTTTAAACGGGATCATTCAAGACCAAGAAACACTTCAATATCAGCTGACAAAAGTGAACAGCAAATCAGTGTTGCCATTCGAAATAGTGAGTCAACCTTTTCAAGACCAGTCATAGCCAACAGCCGCCCAATTCATCTAGGTACATATGTTGTGGTTGTCGGGGTCTTGCTGGAGCATTTTCAGTCTATTGAAGACTATGGTTTGAAGGCAGTGTCAGAAAGTGACCATTGACTGGCTTTGTGAGGCTATCATTACTTGAACAGGGTTTTTTGACTAACAAATGGGGCGCCTTTGGGCATTACTGGTCATGAAAGGTTGGCAATTTTCGTTTAAAAATGTAGCTGAAGTGTGGCTTCAACTATACCCGTATCTTTGACGTAGACGACAATCTAGCATTTCAGAATATATCTATGGAACTGGTTTTGTGGTTTTCCTCAATAAGAATAGCTGACAATGGCTTCTTTGGGGGAGTTCGAGCTATTGAGTGGGTAGGACTTATGGGGATGAGATTTTTTCTGCTAAAATATTACTTTGTTCTATTTTTACGTACTGTGTCGTTCACGTGGCGGTTGTGGAAGAAAGGGAAACTCAGTTGCTTTGAACTTTAAAAGCTATTTTCATCTTCATCTCTGCATGTATGTAAGTATTTTATGGAAGTATTCCTTTGCTCTGGTTTGTGGATCTTTAAATTCTGAAAACTGAGGAAAGCGAGAGGAAGAGTGAAAGTCAGAGAGGCCTACTATAGGGTGGGGAATATATACGAGAGGGGAAAAATTCAGTCTTTTCAAGTTGCTTAAAAGGCCCTCTTGGTTGGGCCCCTTACTTATTGTTGTGGCGAAGTGAAGTGGTCAAGGTTGAGGCCCAAAATGCACGTTCAATAATTATTCCGTTGTCGAAGCGGCCTTAGTCTTAATTGGATTCTTCATGTTGGCGACTTTCTCGTCGTTCTCATGATTCTCGCTAGCTTTTTGACATGGACCATTATCGAGTTTGGTTTTTGAATCTGAGTCTCCACCATGTGTTGGCAGAGTGCTCATGGGCACAGGCTTCTTTTTCGGTAACGTCCGGGTTGAGAGTTCTTCCCGAAGGGCTCTCAGTTCAGCCTCCATGGTCATCATCCGATCCCTAAGATCTTCCGAATCCTACAATGTCAATGTAAGTAGACGAGCGTTAAATTTGATGCCAAAAGAAGTGGTGGTACGATGTTTGTTCACAATACCTTTGATTTTGTGCTGACGGGTGTCCCTGACCGATGCCTCTGATTTGTTTCTGGGGTAGGATTCTGTGCCAACTCATTGGTTTCTCGCTCCGTGGATCCTATTAGCCCAGCCGACGATGCTCGAACCACACTCGATGGAGTGCTTGATGGCGGAGGAAATCCTTCAGACCCAATTGGGGTGTCAGGAGCCCCTCCTTGAGAGCTTCGAGTGGAACTCCGGCTGACGCAGTTAGAATAGCGTTGTTCCTTCTCCTCTATTACACGAGCAGGGCTTTTCATCTCGATTTTGGGCAAAGAAGAGAATGTTTTCTTCGAGGTTGGACTAACTAGATCCTCGGGGTTGCTTGGCACTCCTCCTCGGTCACTCCTTGACCCACCTACGCTCCCACGGAGCTCTGCCGACTCCGTGAGGAGCTCTAGTGTGACAGCTGACCGATGTGACAGACCTTCTTGGCGAAGCAGTTCTCGCAGTTCTTCTCTTTTTTTCATGAGCTCATCCTCTAGCACTCGAAACTTCTTTTGAAAACTGCTCAGATCAGCTAAAAAAAAGAATTATAATTGATTACTTTGTCCATGTGTAACAAATGCGATAGCAATGGGTGGGCTGATGGTCCGAGTGAGAACTGCGGTCGCATATGCGATTGATCTCGTTAAGGTCAAGAGTACGTGCGACTGGTGGAATCACTTACAAATGGCTCGATCTCGTTCGGACTCAGCCAAGGCTAGCCGTGCAGTCAGTCTTTCCAGGATCTTTAACGTTCTTTCCCTAGCTTGAGATGAGGCTCCGTCCAAGGCGTCTCGAATGGTTTGAATATCCTCTGCCAAGGATATCTTATTCCTTGGAGCACCATGGGCTAATGTTGGTGTATTTTCACCTCGATTGAAATGGGCCAATGTCGATGGTGGAGTTGAAACTACCAACGGAGACTGACGCGGATTTCCACCTACAAAGGACCAAAGGGTTACTTACACATATTTTCTTGAACACTCCTTTTTAATCTTAATTACCCAAGTTGTGCCCAAAGGCAGATGATGTCCGTTGCTCACCCGGACTATCCACTTGAGAGGAGGCAGGACTAGATTTCAGAGATGAGGATCTCCCAGTCATTGGGGGTGTGGGTGAACTGCTTGACCTTCGGATCATTGGATTATTGGCGGCTCGCATCTGGGACCCGTACCCTAATGATGCTCCTCCGCCCACAGGGACTGAACCTGGAGGGAAGTTGGGGAAAGGTGGCGTCTTTCCTTCCTGAAAAAGAACGTATTTTCAATGAATAATGATGCTAATGGAGAACAGATCTGCGGTGTTTACAAAACCGTACCTTAATAGCTGCCATATTGGCCGCCCAAGCTGCCGCTGCCGGATGAATCTGGCCCTTGCTCGCGACCATACTATAGTAATAGGCCACAGGATCTGCCCCTGGTGGCAACGACCCCACCGGAAAGGCACTTGGAGCGGCACTCTGAGGTGGAAGATCACTAGAGTCCATGGAATGGCGAGCCTTTTTTAAGGGTACTCCTCCGGTCATAGAGGCCATTTGAGATGCAGCTTGCAACGCGGCAGAAGGGTGTGCAATCCTTCCAGTGGGAATATGATCATCGCTCTGAAAGATTAATAACCAAACAATGCTCACAACGGCCGTCAGGATGCCCTATTGTAGACTGACAGTTCGAACTAAAAAAGGGGGAGCTTTCGAGTGGATGATTGATGTCTCAAAGCAAGGTACGGCTGACTAGGGGAGAATTCTGGTTAGGTTTTTTTTTGATAGCTGCTTTCGAGTGAATTCCAAATTATGGGTCTGACAATTCATCTATCCACCGATTCAATTGATCATGGTGTGATCAAGAGGAGAAACAAAGTCTTAGATTTGAGCACATATCGAATGATTGTAAACAGTCTCTGTTCCTTTCTCTTTGGAGAGTCGTCGTCTCGAGACCTGAATTGTTGTCTAGAGTGTCATTGACATTTGTTTTTAGGCCATCCAAGTCTCCCCTCTATTCACTGGTCTTTATGGCCTTCTCTCGGCACTTTTCCCCCTCCCTTCCTTCTTCCTTTCTTTAACTCTCGCTCCCTTTTAAAGACCGAGGAAGACCGTCAAGATGAAGAAAGGCGTCTGCTGTCTCCCCAAGAGGAATAACACAGCAAATAAAACTAGTGTCAGGAGAGCAGGGAAAGAACCTTCTGAGAATAACGCTAAGTGAACGTACCAAAGTACAGTTGCTGAAACCTAATCAGGAGAGAGAGCGCGAGGTTGAGAACCAGGAAAATCGGCCACTATTCTGAAAGCTAATTAGTAGTGATCTTCTCTGGCCAACACTCTATCCTCATTTTGATGCCCAAAAAAAGAACCTGAGTTATGTGTCAGACCCCCGGACTCTTCCCAACAAGACATGTCTGCAAGAAGATTCGGCAAAGCAAAGTCAAGAAAGACTACTGGTGTCTGCTCATGCAATCAAGCCCTGCTCCTTCAACAACACAAGAGGGAGAGGGGGAAGGAGGAACGGGGGTACTGAAGACTCGTCGCAAACTCCAGCCCCGAACTTCTTGCTCAGGAAAGGGTCGACGGCCTTAGCTCGTACTCTATCCTATCAAGATATAGCTCAGCTTTGAACAACTAGGCCTGTACTCGCTTCAGGGATGGAGAATGGTCTCGGCCCTGCAGTCCAGCCCGCTTCGAGGTGTCCGTGTTCACGTGTGCACAAGCACACACGCAGAAGGGGAGAATAATAATAATAATGGGAGAGGGAGAAGGGGGCTGGCATCCAGGCCGAACTAGCTCACCTAACCTCCTGCTACCACATACGGACCTCACGACTTCGCTTCCCTCTATCCTTGAGTTCTCCCAGGCTACGACGTAGTGGCCTCAATCCGCAGAACTGTCGGGGTTGTATAACTTATTCAACAGAGCTGCACATTTGCAACTTCTTTCCCGACTCCCTTCTATCATTTTGAACACCTCCGGTCCTTCACTCAAGTCAAGTCCTAACCAAGATGTCGTCGTCAATACTTAAAGCTCTAGCCTTTTTTCCTCTTTCTTCGCCACAGTGTGCGAACCTAACAGGAAAGTTCATCGTTCCTTGGCCTGGAAAAAAGCGCCATTCCCCCCTTCATTCCCAAGGGACTAACAGTCGGACGACTGCCAGTCTTCTTTCCTACCCGCCAAAAACTGCATCTCTCCCCTCCATTTCCCAAAAACTATCACGAGCCCCGACAAAAGTCTCCTGCGCTTTCAGGCCACCCTTCCCACCAATCCATCCACCATATCCCCCTGGTGCAGAACCCAACTGAATAGTGAGCACTGAGCAACGCAAGGGGGGTTGAAATGTGGGACAAGTATTGATTTTTTCCAGAGGGGGAGAAGAAGGAACAAGACTCGGGGATCGATCCAGTTGGAAGCGACGTCGTCTGCACATGTTATTCTAGTGTACATACAGATAGTGGAGCGCTGCGTCCCGGATGAAAGAGCTCCTTTTTTCGGAGGAGCAGGACCAGAGGAGATTGTATGCATTAAACGAGACTGCTTTCAAATAAGACGAAATGAGTGCAGGAAAAGAGTGCACACAAAAAGCCCATATTTTTCCATTGGAGGAGAAGTAATTTATTACGCACTTCTGTTTTGCCGAGATAATTACCCTCTGTCGCTTCCATACTCGTTTTTTTGTATAAGAGAGGGAATTTAAAGAGAAGAGGATACACTGAAAGAGTTTTTTAAAACTCGAGCATTTGAGTGCATTACTGCATTACATATAGGTGTGAGATGGGGTTCCATTGCATTACCTCCTCTTCCATATGATTTTGTTTACGGATGATTAAAAAAAAAAGACTATGATCTCCTTCACAAACGGTAGATGAAAGCTCTGAGAAAGCTTGTGAAGACTGGACTGTCCCATCGATTAAAATTCTAGCATCCGGATGAATTGCTCTCATTTGATTTCATAAAGTCGCGACGTGTCTGTGGACCTATTGCTCTCTTTTTCAAATCTCCAGGTACGTTTTTAGTTGTCCACGATGTAAAACAAGAGACTTGACATGATTTCTAGCCTTCTTGGCGGCAGTTTCTTTCTGGCTGTCTTGGAATTTCAATGAATCTTCTGCTTTAAGCTTCTTTTTGGAATTCTAGAACCCATTAACGTAATTGGATTGTCAACAAAGGCTGGTAATACTTTGAATATAGGAGAACATAAAAACTCGGATATTATTGTCCAGTGCTCGTTTCTGACCTGAGGGGGTTCGCATTTTTTTGTCAGAATAACCGACTAGTCTCCACTCGAAAGTGATGGCAGTGAAGAAAATTAAAAAGCGCCATTTTATGAACGCTCCCCGCTCCAGAAATGAGGCTTCGCATAAAACCCATTTGGCAATCCTCAGAACCGAAAGAAAGATGCGTGAATGTTCGGAGTCCGAATTACAAAACTATATTTTTGTAGGTTGAAGCGATCCAATTGCATTGATTGCAATGGGGGGTACTTTTAGGGTTTGCAGAAAAGGAGCTGAAACTTCTCTTGAAAAGAGGCACAAATCTTTGGTGCGTGTGTCATTCAGTTTTGGCCAAAAGTTGGATTTTTGTAGAGCTCTCTGAATGAGGAAGGACCGGCAATTGGCACCAATCAAAGCGATTGTACACCACATGAACCGAGTTTCAATTTTTAATGAAAGTGCAGATAGATTAATAATAATGTCTTCGGATGTCATATCCATACGCCAATTACCTTGGAAAGTGATATCTACATAAGCATCTATCTAGCAACATACAAAATGTTGTTGCACTAACACTTCCAAAGTGCTTTAGTTTCAAGGACATTTCAATCGCAGCAAACTGCTTGCACGTTTATGGCAAAGCCAACCCTTCATCGTCTTTTACTTGGGGCAACCAAGGAATATTGTGTACACTCTGCAAACGTTGCTTGTAGTCGTCGTAACAGTGTGAATCCTTGGCCTTTGTCATTCTATGCTGACGCACCCTATTCGCCCGGCATCGATGCATGCAATTATTGCATGCACTTCAGAAATGCATACGGTTTGACTTCGCTGTGTGCCATTCAGACATCGATGTTCATGTTACTGGCGAAGATGAGATTGGTGAAGGAAGTCTGCACCATAACGGAATTGTTCAAGGGTTGAGAGGTTTTCCTTCTTTCTTTTTATACTTAGGAGCCAAGGAGAGCACATTTTCCTGGTACTTAAGCTCTCTCTTGGGTACGTAAATTTTCGATGAGATGCTCCCCTTGAGTCAGATGTCAAGTTGTCCTTTTACAATTTAATAGTACGGACAAAGGATAAGATTGCGACAGTCCAAACCGTCCAAGACAAGTGCAAAACAGACGACTCTCGACTCATGGAATGTTTTGTGCCCTTTCAGCGCAATTTTACGAGCTACACGCCACAATAATTGCCGTTTTCCTTCATGGCGGGCTGAAATTGAGTCAGCAAATTGTGGTCAATTGAACACGTTGAAGAGGAAAGAGTGAATGAGATCAACCTCACCTCCTCCTCATGTGCAATTTGATACTCTGATCAGGCAAAAACCGCTATTGACAAAAGTCTTTTAGACCCGACAGAAGTGTCAATATAAAATTCATGCATGCCAACAACATCGGAGGCACAAATAAAGGGCGAGTACGACGGACGTAGGTTTCTTACCATTTTACGTTTGGGCACAACGTTCATGATAGCGCAATTCGGGTTGTTGGTGGCCAAGTTGGCGAACTTGCTCTTGAAGTCACTGAATCGCCTCTGTAGACGCTCTCGCTCCGGTTCCACGTATCCTTCGTACAAATGAAGGTAGGACCGCCAGTTGGCCGAATCAAACCCCCAATGGCAGGTCCGGTTCTCGGCATTGAGATGCGAGTGGCAAACAAACTTTGGGGGCGAAAAGAGACCCTCGCATTCGAGGCATTCAATGCATCGTGCATTGGCACTGGTGCAAGCCTCCGGTAGCAGAATCCCGATGCACTTTCCAAAGCACGAATGTTCCACCTTGAAGGAGAAAGGAGATGCCTTGGCATTGAATCCTGTCAGACTAGCACGTGGTGGGTTCCGCTCCAACAAGGTGGCACAAAGCCTTTCGGCGTCACTTTTTGTTATCAAGCCGCACTGATAGGCTGAAATGGGTAGGATCTTGAGTCGTTTCAGAGTGTCCAATTGGTCAGGGGAGCACGTGGAGCAATATATCTGCAGCTCGTCACAAGCTTGGTGGATCCGTTGCAACGGCTCCGAGTCCAGAACGGTATTCAAGATCTGAGGCAAACAGAGCCGGAATTCACCACCCACTGAAAAACAGCTGATCTTTTCTCCATTGAGGGTGGTGTCTGTGAGCTCACTTTGACCACGGTCCCGGGTAGAAAGGACCGGAACTGTGACGGATGGGGGCATGGCATTAGGATCAGTAGCAATGCCATTGATAGGGCGCTTAAAAGACTGCGTCGCAGTATTGGCAGTGGTAGGACCGCCTCTGGTGGCACCTAATCGCAGTTTGTCCTAGAAACGATGGGAAAAAAGAAAAGTTGTATCAAGTACTGGGCTCTGATGACTGAGATCCCTCGAGAGGGGTTGAGGGGCTCACCTGTGCGGGTAGGAGCCGGTTATCAACCGCTGACAATGGACCCTGATAGTGGTTGCTTGAAGGTTGTTGTTGCTCTTTGCTTTGACCTAATCTTCTAATTGCTTCGCCACTCAGGTGTCGATTAGAGCCGGGAGAATACAGATCATTGGCTTGAACATAG
Organism: Tigriopus californicus; assembly: GCF_007210705.1. Taxonomy (NCBI): domain Eukaryota; kingdom Metazoa; phylum Arthropoda; class Copepoda; order Harpacticoida; family Harpacticidae; genus Tigriopus; species Tigriopus californicus. The sequence goes on along the minus strand of NC_081445.1, from coordinate 14,480,483 downwards.
CGACCTCGATCATGATTGGCTACAGGTAATTGGTGCTGTCCCATTAACATCCGAGGTCTCTGAGGTTCCACACTGGGTAGACTGTGCCTGGAACCGACGTGGTTGCCCATTCCGGATGGTGATTTTTCGGGGTGTCGGTGGTGATTATTCGAGGCATGATCATCTATCCTAGAATGGGGAGAGAGGGAGGGAAATTAAAGATTATGCTTTTAACAGCGTCGCCAAATAGTAGATCAGAGGGGGAGAATCAGTCAAGTAAACATGTGTTGGCCTAGTTCATGCCTAATGGGTCACAGGGCCGCCAGAGGCCAACTAGGCCGTAGGCTATGAACATGAACATCAGGCCCGTCTGGCCTGGGAACCCTGACGGCAATGTACTAGAATTTAGTCATGAAGGGGGCAAAAAATGGCATTTCCAGGCAAACACTTTTGTCAACAGCCCAGTTTCTCATCCCCCTAAACTCCTAGTTCTGGCCAGGCAGACTTGTAGTACAATGTAAGTACTCATGAATCGTGGCCATTGTCGAAAACTGACTGTCTTCCTACCATGTTCTCACACGTCATTGCTTTTGACAAGTGTCTAGGGAAATTCCTAAATTTTTGCCCCCTTGGACAAAAAATTTGAGAGTATAGGGTCAATTCATAATTCGCATTAGTGATGAAGGGATGTTTTTCTATTGTTACTGGGTTTTTTTTCTTACACACTCAAACACTGTAACTACGCATATTGCCGTAGATTTTGCAACCCCATTCCTTTTAGAGGAAGGGGGTGGGGGAGTCAGGAAACACCAACAAGTTTTTACAATTTTACAACACGGAATAATTGCTCCAAATCATCGCAGTGATGTTTTTTGACAAATAAAACTTCATCACAACGTCGAAAAGTCAGACAACACCCCTTTTGCCTTGAAGAGGAGTCGTTGTCAAATGTACACTAAGTCGTCCATCCTCAAACAAGTTTTAAAGAGTATACGAGAAGCAATAATGGCCTGTTGTTTGGCGTTCATGCTTACCTTGATAAAGTTACAAGACCATTGCCTATCCGGTCTGCCAGATCGACATTTTTAATGGGTCCAGGCGAGGCTTTCACTTTAAGATCTTTCTCATTGTCGTCCTCGTCCAAGGACGAGGTTTTGCTTAACTCGACATCAGGTGGAAGTTTGTAAGCCATTCTTTTGTAAGGCGGTTCCTCAAGGTCGGAGTGAGCCGCCGGACCCGTGAGAGAGTGGCTAGCTGAGCCCATGAACGAGTCTAAAAGTTTCTTGATTCTGTGGGTGGGGGCGGAACCCCCACTCATGGTGGCACCAGACGTGGGCAGGGAGTTCGTGGTCGAGGCTGGACCTGAACTGGAATGGGTGTCTGTCATAGCATAAGACAGTTACACGAGGTGCAACCACAGCTTTGGCATTGGTCGTAGCAATGGTGTCTGATAGGGTTACAAGGGTTGCAGAGAAAAAGCACTGGGAGGCACAATGGGGCCATTCACATATACGAACATTGGAGAAGAGAGGCACAAATTGGATCAGCCTTACAGTGTGTGAGGTGTGGCAATGTGCTTTCACATCAATTTGCATTGAATACTGGCACCATTCACCTGTTTTGAGCCGAGACACTACACTTTCGAGTTTCCACTGGCGTCAAAGTGGGGGATGAGGTTGTTGAGGAAGCAGACAATGATGGTGGGAGAAGGCTAAGTTACACTGGAGACATGGGGATATTTGGCCTCGGCTCTAGCCGACGACACTCCGACTCAAGATTCATGCATCCCAATCACATATGTGACCCATTCCTTGGCATTTGGTCACTCTTGGCAAATTCACGATTCACCTCCATGAAAACATAACCACACCGCACGCAGCAAATTGTTGTCTGCTGATTTTACAACTTCAATCTCGACTGCTGCCCCTTCAATGGTCATGTTCAAGACGCCGGGACGTACACTCGCGAGTATTACATCGGACAACTGGCGGGGACTCACGGCCACAATCCCCGACAGAGATCGAGGAGAAGACGAAGAAGAATACTCCCAAGTCTCGCCCTCTCATTCCAGTTGTGCAGCTTCTCTCTCTCTCTCTCTCTCCCACTTACTCAGGCATCTAACGAACGAGTTCGACTCGTGAGCGTCCTTCTCCTTACTGGTTGCGACTTGCTCGCGGCAAACCGAGACGGAGTAGTCCGCACTCTCTGAGCCAGTCAGTCACTCACTAAAGAGTTCCCCAACGCAACGTGCCTTCTTCCCCCTTGCAAGTTAATGGCTCCATGGCGATGGCCCCGCCGGGGCCACCAAACTGGAACGGGAGGGCCAGGCCGATGGCTCGACGTGACCATATCGTGTGTGTTAGCCTGTGAGTGTGTACTAGTTAGGCGTTTTTTCTGCCTTTTCCATGGTGAACTGCGACGTCTGCTGCTGTTATTTCTGCAATGATGAGGAGGCCAAGACTAAACCACCAACAATCAGGATGGCCAGACTCGTCTTTGATCTCGCGCATTTTTTCAGTAAAAATCTAAGCCAATTTTTTCATCCAATGCAAACTTGATGGCTACCAATGATTGAGAACTTGCTTTCAGCCGCTGTATGTGCTGAGCAATTCAAAACCAAAACCCGTGATCAGCAATGGGTTCTAAGTGGTGACAAGCAAAGTTCATCAAAGTAACACCAACAGCATATCCTTAAAGCAACATTTTTTTTTTTCAACAAACAAAATTGTTGACCATGGGGGCTTGAGCCAAATTGAAATATTCTATCAGGATTATGGAAACAGCTCCTTTAGTCACCCTGATCTGAAAAACAGACGAGTCTAAAGAGGGCAAGTGGGACCACATTGCCGACGTCTCGCACAAAAGCAAGTAGGCTTTGGCATAGATGGCAACCCTCATTCCCTTTTCCTGGGCGCCAGCTTTACTTTAACGTGTCTCTCACTCCTATTTTGTGAGTGTGCGTTGATGTAAAAGACCCCCTTTAGAGACATCGCAGAGCTGGCAACCCACCGACATTCAGGGGTTCCAGACTTTGCACGCTCCTGAAATAATTTTGCAATTTCTGTTGAGGAAATATCTGAAAAACGATTGCTTGTAAGTTATGATGATATGAACCATCATGATCCTGAACTCTCATGGGGCTGGAACTCAACTGAAATGAAATGATAAGTGGTGTAATACCACTTATCACAGGTTTGAGTGGTATTCAGGGTTTAAACATAATATAGCACTTCTCAGTATAGTGGTAATATCATTCTATACAGTTGAGACAAGCAAGGAACCCTGGGCAACAATCTTCTCTGGAGAAGAAACCTTCCCCCTCACACAAATAAGGACGGAACCTAACCCCTCTGTCTCGGTCTGCAGAGGGTGCCCATGTGTATGTGAGTCTGTTTGTGTGTGTGCGTGCAGGTCTCTTTCAATGATCCATTGCTAAACTGGCGACTGGCGTGAGCCTGCAGGGTATGGAGGAAAACACAGATACTTTCTGCACTTCTTGTGCTCTTTTGCGTCGTTTTCTTCGGCTGGCCCCCTCCTGAATGGACGTCCTTCCTTGAACGTCGTTGGTTGGGTTATAGCGGGGCAGCTAAGCAATAACAAGCTAACTCTGCTCGCGATCCATCCTCGTAGCTAGTGGCAAAAGATAGAGACCAGACACTCTCAGCTCCTCTACTGTACCTTGTCCTCCGCCCGCCAGCGACCAGATAATGTACTCGTTTTGTTCTCTTTGGCATAGGCTCAATCTCCCCACGACGACTACGTGAATGCATTTCTTTTTGGCTGTCCCTTCTGCCAGAGGCCGAGAGAGGCATCCTCTTCCAACAAGACCTGCCCACAACGGTGACACTGAGGCAATGAGGCACTGCCAAGACGACCACTTCATAGAGAAGGAGCACAATTTTGTCAGCTGACGGAGGGACAAGAACGAGCACGAGCAGCTGAACAGCTGAAAAGCAGTATTAGTCGGGAGTCTAGTCGAGGCTCTTCCTCCTACTTCGCCTCCTTATTCCCCGCCGCTCAGCTAGTGGCTTCACTTTGTAAAATAGCCGTCGTCTCCTCCTGATGGACAGGGTTGCGGTGCCAGATCAGGAGGAGAAAACGGTCGTGGACTGTCTCGCGTGATACTAGACACTCAAGTAACCACCAACAACCAACCCCCCACCAACCCTTGGCCAGTGGAGTGGATCTGCAGACCTCTGTAGATCCTGTATGATCTTCCTGATTGAAATTGGGTCAAAGATGGACAATAACCCATTGGAAACGGAATCATTGGTTGACCCCAGATTTGGCCACCTCCAACAAATCTTCGCGTTATGTGAATGCCGAGTCACAATGCGGGATTTCAGATTTTCCCTTTCAGATTTCAGATTTGAAATACGAGCCAAATATTAGATTCATTGACTTCCAAAAGAGAGACTTAGTATGGGTCAAAAAGCAAAAGAGGGCGAAAAATGTCCGCATTAAAAAAAGGCCTGATCCATTATTTGCGAGTTTTAATCAAGAGACAAATCTGTGGGATTTGCCAGACGGGCCTAGCCAATGAGCCCCAACGCATACAGCCTAAGGCTTGCCGAGGAAGCTTTCGAAATCAAAAGCGACCTTGGTCTCGCGTCTCAAGGGCAAGGCCACCACCAAGGCCAGACGGTGCCTCCGCTTGTAGAGACTTTTTCAACACTCTCTCAAGTATTAAGCTGTCAGTACGACATGGTGACGGCAATTGCTCGTGGCAGTTTTGCCCAAAACCTGTATACAAAAACAGTAACAGGCGAAGTAACCGTGATATGTACTCTTATATCCGAGTATTTAACCAAGTCCAGTGCTTAGTAGACCTATGAAAAGCTCACCATTCCTTTGGGCGAGTGACCTTGGACTTGAAATCCGCCGACTTGGCTGAATCTCTTACTCCCTTTCTTTCTCTCTCTCTCTCTCTCCCTCTTTTTTGGTCCAAAATACTCTAGGACTGAAGTAGGCCTACAGAGAACGTACGTATCCGGCCCTCACAGGGGGAGGTACAAGAATAGTAGTAATGTTGTTGCTCGTACTTCTACCACTACTACTATTTCTACTAGTAGAACTTTAGCCTACGTGGAAGGTCTGACTCTGCTTTGAAATAATGTCTGTCCTTTCCCACTCGCTTTCCTTTAAAGGTTACCTACACTTTCTACTATGAAGACCAAACCAGATCCGTCAAACGTTTCAGAGCTGCTACTACGTCGTTACTTTTTTTGGAGCTTTTGCGATCCCATTCCCATTATAAATTTATCGGCAGTCTGTTTGGTCGCTTCAAATGAGGTGGCACTGTTTACTTTTCCAGCTCAGCCACGATCTTGTCTGCAGACATTCAATACTCGTCTATCGTTCTATTTGCAGACATAACAGGCTACACTCAGCACTACTCGAATCTCGCACTTGTGGTCTAAGTGGTCTTTGCTTTTGACTGATTAGTTCACCTCGTTTTAAGATCAATTTCTCTGATCGTCAAAATATTCATCGGAGTTGCAACGGACCGGAAAGATCTCAATCCTGGACATGGATGTAATCCGGTTAACCGTGATTCGATGAATTGATACATTTTCTCCAATGACCACTGCGTAGAAAAACGATACATAATGGACGTTGTGTCCCCAAGTCATCAGAACAAGTGCTTTCTCGAGCTAATCTTTCACCTTCTTGGAAGAAAATATCTTGTTATTCCTGTCACTCACTAGTTTCAGCCCTCTAAATAACAGATCATGTTCCAAGGGTACTTTCGGTACGTTTAGTCTTTGTTCCATAACATGCAAAGTGATTGGAACAGGAAAAGCTTAACGAACCCAAGGACCCGAGAATCCTTGTTTTGTAAGCTAGCTTTATGAGAGACTTCGAAAATCTTGTCTTCGTCACGGAAACCATCTGATCTCTTTAAATTCGTCCAATTGCTCGTAAAAGCCGTACCAAATTCCATTAAAATATACACAGAGAGCGACGATATGTGGGCGCTTTATTCAATGTGGAATGATGGGCAGTAAAATTTCCGAAGTGTTTGCAAAATAATCCAGACAATGTTAGATTATGCCTGAGCCTTTTTTGACTCTTTGATCGTCATCGTGTGCACATCAAATTTTCTTCATCCAAGGCATTGCTAGTCACTGCCCAAGAATGAGGGGTTAAATACACTACGTACTTTCTATTACATACATTGAGGATCTCCTCTCTGAATTTGACTAAGGTTTCCTTATTAAAATGTGTCTTTGGATGAAAAGGAGCTATTTCCTAATACTATATATTTTGGCACCGGCTCAGTGTCAAAACTTTTTGTTAAGAATTCTAGAATGAGTCAAGTGATAAGCCAATGTAAACAAATGTCTTAAACAGCCATCAATCCGATTTAAAGCCGTATACTGATTTACAAAAAGGAAATCCATTCCTGCACCGTACAATCCAAACGGAAGTATTAATTTTTGCTAAAATCATTTTCTCCATATGATATCTATTTTTAAGTACCTGAACAAAATTTTCACATCAGGTTCTGACAAAATGAAAACTCGGCACTTCAAAATATGTATTAACAACTATTTTCCTCAGCTCCTGTTGCTTTTACAGTCGAGGAAAAATAATATAGGCACAAATGCACAATTTGCTTCAAAAACACTTGCACTCTGACAAATACTGAACACAAGTCCTCGTTGAAACAAGCTTTAGAGTCCCTTTGTGTGCTCTGTTTTCCCCCGTCAACGTCCAATCAATTGAAAAGCCTGACTGTTTTCCATCACAGCTCATTCTTGATATTACTTAGATTCTTGGAAATGGTCGCTTGGAGAGGAAACTTCCTCTTTCGTTCCAATATTTTGTTATGACACGTGTCTAAATGAACGGAATTATCCACTTTTTTGGGGTCAATAACTGACTGAATTACGTGATTCGATTGAACAAATGAAACCATAGAGCACCAATTATGATATAAAACTGCATCCCGACGGAAATAATATCCAATGGGGCGGACAAGGCGAAAAGTATTTCTGAGGGCTTCATTTTCCAAGATGTCCATGTAGGCCTGCGAATGTGTGAAAACGGTTTCTTCTCGTGTCATTTTGATCCGGGAAAGAAATGATAAATGAAGGCACATGGTGCCCAGACCCTCGTAAGTACACACTATCTCTCTAAGTACCTTCCATATCCGTTCAATTGGCACTTCTACGCTGGCGTTTCTTCGGATTTAAATCCCAGACGATCGTAAAGAGGAAATTCATGACAGCTTGCCGCTCACCTTCTCCTCCTTCCACCAGGGCTCCAATGGTAGGAACCATCCAGTCACCACAATCATTGGCGGCGACCACGACTAAGACTAAATCGACGTCTTCATGCCATTCACCTCTTTCTTTGGTCGTTCTTCGGAGAAGTTCCTTGGTTGGCTGCTTGGTTGGTTGGCTTTGAAATCCAAGCCAAACTTTCGACGAAGGTGAAACTCTTGTACCGTAGAAGATCTTGTACATGTGTGAGTAGGGAAGGCTCAGGGGGAGGACGGCTAGATTTTTACCAAACCCTGTCTCTGGTAGTGGCTAGACACAAATATGGAAGACGGCAATTTCTCTCACATTTACACCTGACCAAGATTGTATTGGCCCAGGTAGAGGAAGCTGTGCGGCTAGATTTAGACTGGATGGCTCAAGACAAAAGGCTATCTTCCGATCCCCAAAACGGAAGTAATGGAGTATACAAACTGGCATATGTATGAGGTCAAGTATTTCTTGGTATACATATATATGTATATGAAAACCTCATAAAATGGTATTCTCGTTTATCTCCCTACCTAATTTCGTCATCTTCAATTAACTCGTGCTTTGCCAAAATTGACGATCATTTTCCTTAGTTTTCCAATCTATCTATTGGTACAGACTATGTCATTTTGGACGTCTTCTCGTCTTATAAAGCCCGAATATCACATGGCTTAAGTGTAGCAGACACCTCCTTCTGTTTCTCTGTTACGGACGTGCCTTGAGAAGTGCTCACAATTACTGCAATTCTAAGATTCAGAAGGGATTGTACATGAGTTATTATTCTTGCCATGACTGAATACAAGCCATGCTGAATCCATAGCACTTCTCTTTTGGCCTCGTTTTGACAAACGTTTTGCGTTTAATGTTATTGTTACTTGTTTGACTTGAGTCCTTTCGTTCTATAAACCTGAAACCCAAACATAAACTCCCCAACCCAAGCCCATCAACCGATGGTAGAAAGGAATTAAACGGGTTTGAAAAACCTATACCAGCTAGGGCTTGAAAGGGTTCAAAACTCTCAATGTGAGGCACTTGAGACAACATTGGCCAAATTCCTGCAAAATGAATTCGACCTGTTGGCCACTCTGTTTCAGTCAACGAAGTTTTTTTTTTCACTCAAACCATGAATGCTATCATGAAGGACGGAAATATAGTATATTTATATATGTGTCCCTTCTATTGACGAAGTGTAAGATGGTTTGTAAATCTATCATGAACAACCCAGTTTTGTGCATACACTCGCGTTTTCATTCGCTAGGACAAGAAGGCTTGTTAGGAAGGCCGCTTAATCCCACAACAGCAGAGAAGTCGACCTACATTCCCAACCCCTCAACTTCTGATATCGATGACTGGGAGAAAAGCACTGCTTAGGTTGATCTCGCATTCATGCCTAAAAGTTGACTGAATTTGTTGGATTCAATTGCGTAACTTGATTGTCTTGGCAAGAAGGAAATTGTTCTGGACTCAACTGATTTGACGGAAAAATGGATTGTCGAAAGTTACACGATTAGTTTTAACAGTGAAACGGACACACTGTATTTCTCTCCCCTTTCCCTCAAAAAGCTGAGGCTATCAAGGGTTCTCCAAGATCTACAGACCCGACCCTCACTTCTCTTGTTGCAAGGTGCACCTTGTCCCGCAAGTCATTCGTAAATCCTACAAAAAGTGCACTTGATGACAAACTTTGGATTTTTTTATATTTGATTATGATGAAAATATTTCGACATTCCTAAGCATTCAACATTGACTAAGCAGTGAAGCCAAGAAATTGCGACCTAGGTTTAAGCCTGTATCTCCTTTCACATATTACTATGATGCGATTCGAAAAGAGGGCCTTAAAAGATATTAGCCAGCATTTCCTTGATTATTGCAGTTGTTCAAAACATTTTTTTTCTTGTTCTTAACAATTTAGCGTCAATCGAGACAAAATATTAGCTGACACTTTCGTCTTCGTTGTGATTGTATTTTTTACATTTGATCAGAACGAAAACGATTCGGCATTCCATATTATTAGTCTTGAATAAGCAGCAAAGATCTGGCGATTTAGGTCAAGGCCTGTATCTCCTTTCACATATTACTATGATCTGATTCGAAAAAAAGGCCTTGAAACAACATTAATTGGATTTCCTTTGACAAATATCATGCGTTCTTGATATATTTTAGAGTCAATCATAACAATATGTTAGCTGACATTTTCGCCTCAATTGAAATTCCAAATTGAGGTTGGTGACAACTGGTTTGATGGACAAGCAAAGAAAAAATGTAAGCCCATCAACTATCTGTCTGTCGCCAAGTCATTTTAGGCTCTTGACCTGACTTGCGGGTCATGCTGCCACGCAGTCTTGTCGAGGATAGCCGAGTGTTCCGTGAACTAAATCCAGGCTGGTGGGTCATGCGTACAGTACCCCACACCCACCCAGTTAGTCAGTCAGCCAGTCAGTCTGTCCTCCCTTCGAAGTAATGTACAAAAAGCAGCAATGCCACGTTCACTGAGTCCTCCTCTGCTCTGGCCTCCCCTGTGTCATGGGGTGGAAGTGTATGGGTGTCGATCGAGTCTCTCTTCCATACATGCGACTACACACATAGATATGCTACAACGAATGCTAGAGCTACATTCAGGACGTCAGTGCTGCATACGGAAGGCCGATGTTGCGTTTGAACGAGGTCCATGCCAATGAAAAACGATTCTTTGTGGAGAGAACGAGGGAATGGGGAGGAAAACAGCCAGGGAGACAGAGAGACAGAGAGACAGGGAGAGGGCAATGCACTCTGATGGCTTCTGAAAAGATCGCTTTTGTGTGCAGCTTGCACTTAACGGATGAAAAGAGCCTCCCTTAAGATGGGACCAACTAGTTCATGTACTACATACTGTCAGTTTGAAAAGCCCCAACACTGCTTCAATTTCAACACGACCCAGGTCCCCCCACCCACGTTCCAATTTTCAGAATGCTTTGAACTCGAAGACTCGAAGACTCCAGACCCTGTAAATATGAAATACGTAGACGCGGAAGGGTTGTACAACATACACACATGTACATCACTTTCGGTTGGTCTCTACCTGGCCAATGGCTCTTTTATCACGGGGGTTGGTGGGTTGCTAGATGGTTGGTTAGATGCATGTGAGAATGTGTGTGTGTGTGTGTGTGTGTGTAGAGCGAGGTTTTTGCCCCGTCATACGAGAAGCTCTTGTCAGGGCCAAAACCTGAGAGTCTACTCGTCCAAAGGCTCCACAGGTTCGTTCCACTGAGCAAAAGCCCTCCTGTGCATCCACCGTCAACTAATGATGGCTTCAGGAGGCACTCGAGTCTTTTGGATATGAATTCTCGAACCAGGGGGTTGGTTCTCGACAGTGGAGTGCGGGTAAAGCCACTCACTCATTTTGGATATGAATTCTCGAACCAGGGGGTTGGTTCTCGACAGTGGAGTGCGGGTAAAGCCACTCACTCATCCTTGAGGGTGCAAAAACAACCGAGGAGGAGGCAAAAACGAGCGACGTACGTTTCACTTTCCAACAAGGATGATGAGGGCAGCAGCATTTCAACTGCCTGCCAGCCAGCCGATTCTCACTCTCTCATTTTAGACGAGATCGTCCCTGATTCCTGAACTGCTCAACCACCACCACCACCCGCAAAAAACATCCCTGTTATGGACGAAAGGTTCATGGAGATCAGGTCTAGAGCGCAATATGCTGGACTGAGAGAAGGGCCTGAAATCCGAGATGATGTATTATTAGAGAACGAAATCAACCCTGGGCTGAGATGAATGTAAGGGTTGAACTTTTTATATTGGCAGCAGGCCCATAGATGCCATTCAGAGTTGATTCACCACCAAAGGAAAAGTTTACTTTTCCAATTCTCTATTGCCACGAGTGAACGAGTCAGGCCGAAATGGATTCGTTGGCTTGGCTGCGAATCGCATGGTTTTATAACTGGATTTGGCAATGCTGGATTCAGATCGTGTGTGGCTGGTTTTGCCCTGATCAGGGTGGTTTTTAACCCGGAAGCATGCTCGGTACCAGTCTCGGAATGAGTTATGGCATTCTTGTAGCGGGCTTGACTAACATTTCGTGCTTCTCAAAGGCTAAAAAGAGCTGCTGGCCATGGAGGGATGATTGGAAACCCTTCGCTTGTGAGCATTTCGTAGAGTTATCTCAAGCTATTTTTGCACGGCTTTTAGTGGTACGGAAAAAGATTGTCCCATCCCTTTTCCGCCTTTCTGGCTTTTCATTGTTCTGTCTTAAACATGTTCGTTGGGAATTTAAAATTATCTCATTATACTCGTCAGAGAATAACGTCTGAAACTTTTTAAACGGTAGACGCGATCGCCCTCTGACTCTCGAAACAAAAGGGGGGATATGTAAAAAAAAATGAATTTGTAAGTAAGGTCCACCCTTTACTGACACTAAAAGTGAGGGAGACGCACAACGAGCAAGTTTTCTGTAGTCGAAGCAGACTCCAGGATAAAAATGCGTCGTAGTATTATAGAACATGCTACTAATGACAGACGTTTAACAGTTATATGCAAAATTAATCACACTGTTGCGTTATAAGTCAAGAATAATTCGAGCTTAATTATGTCCCACTTGCGATGAATTCGGGCACTAGGATTACTCTGATATCCGCGACCTTGTTCAATGGGATCCAGCTATTGTTTCCATTGGCTGAAAACTCTAATGTGTGTGATAAGTTGCCCTCAGACATGTGACAGACATTGGCCATTTTCTTTGTTCAGCGAAGGGACTGGCTCACGAGGATTGCAAAAGTACTCTTCGTGTTCCGCGTCTTCTCAACGGTGACGCTGAAGTCTAGGAGCCACAGTGAATCGAGTCGTCCGTCGTAAAACCTCGCCAATTCCCCCTTTTCCCTCTTCTGTTCGTCGGTCTTAATGGCGTTTTCGCAGGAATTGCGTGCAAATTTCAACTCTCTCGCCCACTCCACCGTCACTTGCAGTCTGCAAAAACTCGATTGTCACAGACGTACAAATGAACGTGGTGGGCCTTAGAGGCTTTTTTGCCCGTTGGCGGTAGGGATAAGAGATCTCACGGTGGAAGTGAAGTTGGTACTTCACTTTTCATGAATTGAAGGAAGGTGAAGAATTGGCGGAAGTAGTTGATTCTGATGTCTGTGGTGTAGGGCAGTCCCAGCCAAAGTGTGCAATTTATCTGCCACAATAGGATAGGGTAGACCGAAGCCTCCATGAAGGACGAAGTTCAAAGCTTCATCGAAAGTGCATCACTTTCTTCATAGGCCTAGTGCAAAAATCTTTGCCAACCGCAGGTCCGCATGCAATAACAGACTTCGTACACTCCCCACTGTACAAAACTATGGTGGCTCCACTATTTTGAATATTGATAGCATAATTTGAAAGCTATTTCACGTTTCAAACCGACAAGGAATGATGAGGTTTCGAGACGAATTGTACAACATTTCCGACGCCTTCTGGATTTAACCACGTATCAACAGGAAACAAGCTTCAATTGTTAAAGTTCTACTTGTTAAAGAGTTATATCCTTTAAAACGGATCTAATCTTTGGGCCCTTAATGTTACATGAACACTTTTTCCCAGTGGATCGTCTCATCGCCAAGGGCGCGTCAAAGTCAAGCCAAGTAGGATTTTGCACAAGCTTCAGGATATTTTTGCACTACTGGGCTGGGGGAGACATGGCGGTGTGTCGGTCGGTCGATCCGCCGCTTGAAAGGCGTTAACTTTGGACTGACGATTGGAACGGATGCAATGCTTGGCTAGCCTAACGCTAGTCAAACAAAGACTCCTTGATTCCAAGTCTAAAATTGAGGATTCTGCAGGGCAAGGAGAAAAGCAAAAGCCAAAAATGCAATGAGCTTTTGTACATTTAGCCATGCGCTGTGGGACGACTTGCCTCCAGCAGCCTTCATGATTGAGGTGGAATCGGATTAAGGTCACCCAGAGATCGCACACGAAAGAGACTTGGGACAAGAAGTGAAAACAAAGCTCTTGGTCTGAAAGTCTGAGAAGACTCTTACTTATGGCCTCATTCTGGTTGTTACGGGGATATACTAAAAGCTATTCAGGTCAAGTTTTTGTGGCGAGCAAAAAATCCCAACAAAAAACTTGCTTTAGTGAAAGAGCAAGTCCGACTCTGTCTACCGCTGTTTTTGCTTCCTTGTCTCGTTCTCTGCGTTTTTGTCAGACCTCTTTGTTCTTAGGCTCTTACCCAACGGAATCCAAGGCTACTCTGTCCTTGATTGCGATAGCTCAAAAAAGAATTTACCACTTTCATCCCTCAGAAAGGTTTTTGCGGTTTTTACTATGAACAAGAGTGTTAGGTAGGTTGCGTGTCTACCAATTATATTTTACCTCGCAAAATCGACATTCTCAAGCACATACAGAGAAACTCATTATTTAAATTACTTAAAGTGATATTTATGTACATTTTTCTTCTAGGCTACACAGCCCACATTTTTCCCAGCGATAACGTGAAAGCAGTATTGTTTCGTACAATAAGACATGGGATCATATTTGCAGTCTACCTAAATGCGGCACAATTCCCTCCCAACTTGAGGTCCCAATTGATTTGAAATCGAAGGCCTAAATAATGTAATCCCTGGTGCTAAAATTAGTTATAGGATTGTTGGACATTGTGCACCACAACTTTTCAAACCAAAAAGCATGTTCCAAAGGCGCTTTCCCAGTGTTTTGCCGTCATTTCATTAAGTACAAGTTACATGTCAACCCACTGAGAAAAAATAACATTTAAGGAAACCATTTAGAAATTAATTCGTGATGCATCGGCAGATAAGTGAGCAAAACAAACAATTAAGTCGTATTAAATAAATTTGGTAGTGATTGTTCGAAACTGTTTGCTGCATTAACTGCAATAATAACCAGATTTCAAATCCGGAGTAAGTCTACAAAACGAATAACCACGAAACAAGCGCCACGTGCACCTTTTGAAAGCTCAAACTTCGTTTCAGAATCAGTTTGGTTGGAACAGTCACACTGAGACTTTTACGAGGCCCTTCCTGGAACTTTGGCCTTTTTGGACTTCGAGCCTTTCTTAGGTCAGGGTTGCTACACCGGAATCAGTTGGTGTTTGAGTCTGGCCATGTTCTGCGCAAAGAGATGAATCGATATTTTTCGCACAGTAATCAAACATGCACGTAGTGTACCAAAACTTAGGGTTCCCCAAAGAAGCGCCAAATAAGCAATCTCAGGATGTCAACAAAAAGGCCCCTTTTCACTAATGGGGATAATAAGTTAACTGGACTGGATGCCCATGTTTGTGATAGGCCAAAATTTATGACAGAAAAATCCAAGGGCGAGGTCTTGACCAAAAAGAATACTTAATCACTAAAAGCAGAAAGTAGGGAAGAAAAATATGTGGTCGAGTAACGTTGGTTTGTGAACAAAAAAAATATTCCTGAAATATATTTATGTATATCTATTTACAGGGGTGGTACAAAGTTCGTTTCAAAGTTTCAACATTCATAATATTTCTGCCGTAAGTTATCAAAAGCAAAATATTCTTCTGTAAAAAAAAAAATTCAATGAGAGGGAAACTTTTTTTTGTTGTTGTCGATCTGACCACTTTTTGCATGAATAATATTCTTGAGGCGTCAAGGAATACGAACTGTCTCCATAGGGATTTCCTCTCATGCTGACTTCACAACAGGCGTCCATTTTGACCTTAGTTGACCTTTCTTTGGGCAATCATTGGATGTACCAAGCTTATGACAAAGTCTGATTGTATTGGTAATAAAATTCTAGGACACCACAAAGGCCTTATGGCTAATTTGATTTTATGGTAGGATTTGCCCTGGTTGAGAAGTCCTGTAGCAAATTTTCGGACCGCTTTATAATCAATCTTTATCAAAATGTCTCATACCTTCGAACTAAACAAGGCTAGTTGATGCTTCAATGAATCGGAAAGAAAAATAGTCACTCGCAATTTCAACCCATTATGTCAAATCGACTAACGGCACCTTGGCCCTCGAACTTTGTGCCACCCCTGTAATTGGCTAGCCACTCTAAAAGTCAATTATTCTTGTAGAAGCTATTGAACTTAATCAATAAACACAACATGCAGCTCTATTTCTAATTTTTATCAAGGGCCGGTCAATATTATTCCATTACCATATAGGACATCATAGCGACATTATTGACCCAAAAAGAGATCGTTTTGCGGTACTAAGATGTGTGGCAGTCCTGACCTAGAGAGGAGACAAGGCCCTTCTGGAGGAGGACAAGAGCCTTCCCTCTATTGACGGTTGTTTGAGGGAAGGAGGAGGAGAAAGAGCGGTGGTGGGCCGTCCAAATGGCCTTCGTTGCGACGCCTTTCCTCCTCTCCTTTTTAAAAATTAGGATCCTTGTCAGTTGGTAGAGCGTTTCGTTTGTACCTACTTACTGTACTACTGCCACTGTAGAGGGCCTTGTTTAAGGCACAGAGCCAGAGTGGGTCTCTCGGTCCATCTGTCCTTCTTTCTTTCTTTCTTTCTTTCTTTCTTTCTTCTCTTCCCTCGCTCACTTTCGCTCCACTCAAAGGCCATGGAACTGGTAGTGGAACTCGGGCGTAAGGCAGACTGGATTGCTGTTGCTCCACTATGGCACAAAGCAAATGAAAGTTCAGTAGAGGGAATGTGACAGGCTCTTTCCTATTTATGTTGGTGTGACGAAGATCTGATAAGAATGTAGCAAATTATGTGCGCACCTTTGACTTAATTGGAGTGCATTCGTGCCGTGCCTCCTGTGAAACCTTCAAGTGGTCCGTATCTCCTAACATGAGATTCACAAGACCGACTTGAACAATGGGTTGAGGGATATCATTGCCATATTTATTGTCTGACCATGGCTGAAGGTGGATCCCAAGGTGCTCCAATGGATATCCCTATTCTGGTGGAGCCCGTTACCATCGTGGAGCCAGATGAGGAACCTGTTGTTAACGAGGAGGAAGACCCTCATGTGGACTTAGTCCAGTTCATCATCACAAGTATGTTGTTGATATGACAGATTGGAACGCTTCTCCTGTATTATGAGTTTCATGTCATCTTCCAGATGTTGGTGCCAGCAGTCTCAAAAAGGGAATCTTCTTCTCCCCCGATCCCTATGTCAAGTTCAAAATTAGTCCTGGGGAGGAGTTCAATCGAACGGCTGCCCATTATGGTCAACATTGTCGGACCAATGTGAGACGCAACACTGTCGATCCGTCATGGGATAACGAGGTAAACGTATTTTTGATTTATCACATTTGTTTGGGACACATTTTCATTTTTATGCTTCATTTAATCAAACCTTAGAAATTCCGATTTGTCGCGTCTATGAATGATTTCCTTGAGATTGAGATCAAAGACAAGTTCGTCAAGTCAAGGCCGATCATCTCCCGAAACTTGGGAAAGCTCAAAACGCCCATTCACAAACTGCTGCACAACGTCAAAACTCAGTGAGATTGAACGAAGGTTCAAGAAATCAATGGAGATAAACTAAAACCCTTTCTTGTATTTTGTAGAAAACCAAGTCATGTAGCCTATTCCTTGTCCACCCAAGAAAACCCATGCTGCTCTTCATTGCGCTTCTGCGTGACCTTGTTCCAAGATCCCCCGTCGGCCGCGAGGTCTTCCCTGCTGCAACCTCCAACGGCATCCATGTTGGCTAAGTCTCCAACATCTCCGTTTGCCTCTGAGTTGAGCACTCCACGTCAATCGCTACCCTTTTCGGCTTCTAACTCGCCAGGAGAGTCCCCGTTCTCCAGACAGGTTATGAACCGTAGATCAAGCGACTCCCGTCAAATGCTGAAGACCTCACCAGAGGTGTTCTTACGACAAACCACGGCTCGAAGGCGCTCGAATTTGAAGAATGAGGGCACTCAATGTTCTCCTACTCTTTTACGAAGACGTGCCTTGAACCGTAAGGAGTCGAGTCCAGGACGACCGAGCACTAATGTCGCTTCAGGCCAGACTATCAATGGTGCCCGAGCCCGACCAAACAGTGCCACATTGAGTGAGGCACAAATGGTCCGATCCCGAACTTTGCCCCGGAGACTGTCGCAACAAAGTTGTTCTCAGGAGGCTCCTGCAGCCTCTCCTTCCTCTCAGTCTCAGTCTAATGACAATATGCGAGTCCAATCCAGTACCAGGAAACTCAGTGCAAGTCCACGAGAAAGAAAACGAAACGCTTCGTCCCTTGCCACTTCCAACCCCGATCCTACAAGTTCCAAACTCTCCCCAGACACAGCTAATTACTACCGTGTCTTGAGTGATACCGCAAATCGACAAGAACCAAGACAAGCTGATGCTGCCACGGCCACGGATATGCCTGCTTCACCAATTCCTTTGCAAAAGAATCGTGTTTTCGGCCCCCAAACCGGGCGAAACCAGGCAAATGTGTTGCCTTTTGGCAGGAGCGTCCAAAAGGCCATTGTTCCTAAGGCAGTGTCAGCTTTATGCATCGAACCCATGGAGACTGCAGCGGATGACTTCACGTTGAGAGGCTCTTCCGAAACAGCCTCTTCTTCCTTAGTATCATGTCTGAATCTGGATTTAGGGGTTGATAACCCAAGGCGCCCAAATACACTGTCCAGGCACGGCTTGGGTTCTTCACAATCCCATGGAGGTCTTTCTATCTTTGGCAGTGTTGACAGTGAGCAATCTGTTCCACGCACTGCTCCCCTGGCTACACCCGAACATGACACATCTTTGGTTGATACCTCTTCAATGGATCAGGCTGACAATGAGGAGACCAATCAAGGAGTGCAACAACAACAATCCATGGACGGGATCCCCAATGACGTGTTTCAAGAGCACATGGACCAAGTACTTGAGGCAAGTGAGAGCAGCTCCAGCTCGGGTCAAAGAAACCCATGCCTCTCCGAGATCCGCCAACGGCACTCCAACTTGATGAGCACCGACAATGTACCTTCATACAATACCAGTCTAGATATAACCAATGCGCTTCTGGACGATGACGTATTTACCAGCGGCACAAACCACATGGAACAGGGAGCTCAATCGTCTCAATCTCCTTCTGAATCTATTCCACATTCTTCTAGTCTCACCACTAGCGGGAACAGCTCAACACTACCTGTTACAGTACCTGTGACAAATGTAAATGTCGTCTCATTGGAGTCAGGGACTTCACTCCGCTCCAGTCCTTATAGTGTAAACAACAACCACATATCCCAATATCCCAACCCTGTAATTGTGGAGCAATCCCCAAGTGAATATTCAAATTCAAGCTCCTCATCACGGCAAAGATTAGAATCAGCCCCCATGGACATTCATTACTTGGGAGCTCCCCACTTTGATTCCAGTGGAATCATATCTTCCCCAATGTCCATCTCAGAGGCTCACTCCACCGGAATGTCCACTCCCAATGGGAGTCCACACAACTCCACCCATGAAGACGACGATGAGGACATTCCTGATCCTTACCCATCCTCGCCGAATTCTGTGTTTAATTCTCCAACCCATGACCACCAACTCCATCTTCCTCACGTTGATCCCATCGACCCATCAATCTTAGGAGCTTCAGGATTCAGCGTGGAGATCACCCCTCCACCTGACTCTGTCAATCGGACTCATGAGCTTCCAGACGTCATACCCACGCAATATAGACATTGCCTTCGCGATTTCAATGATGAACCTCAAGGATCATCCGAGATTGAGGCTGGAGCCGTTGGGCAAGTGGTGAAGTATCGGCGTGAGCAGATGCTGCAGATTCAAGATGGTGCAGGAGAAGCGTCCGGGGCAGCCAATAAACTGGTACCCTCTGAAAGTAGACTCTATCGGAGAAGGATTAGCAAATCGCCCGCGGATCGGACCTGTCGAAGTCCATCGGACTCTGGGTCAACCTACACTGAGGAGATCTCCCCAGAGTCTGTGGCGCAGGTCACTTCCCTTCCATCAATTCCACGTCGGAGTACCTTTCGAGTCAATCTCCCGCCAAATGAGATGCTGCCCACTCGTATGTGTTCAAAGATTTAGTCATCTACACAGATTGGTTTTTGGTTGTTCATAAAAGACATAATCATATATGACATATTTCAGATTGGGAGGCGCGTATGGACAGCCATGGTAGGATATTCTATATCGACCATCTGAATCATACGACTACTTGGCATAAACCAGCACCTGCTTCAGCCCTTCAATACCCATCTAATGAGGCCTCGGGGGCAAGGCATGACGAGCAGCAACGACTCCAACTAGATCAACGATACCAACGGATCCATCGAGCTATGGCGTCCACCTCTGTATCTTCTGAGACGGACATCACGGACGGAATGAGTTATAGTGAGAGTGCCTCTTTTATTACTGCCGAACGCCAAAAAGAGTTGCTGATTCAGGTGAGGCATCACAGATCCAACCACCATGATTACATCCATTCTATCTTTGTGCTTATTGTGTATAATTCTTGCAGAGTCCGATGGTGCGATTTGTTTGCCGATCCGACTTTTTTACACGGGTCCAGCAATCTGACCATCCATGCACTAGCTTATTGAATAGGTCATCGGTGAAACATATGATCTCACGGATCCGCCGAGATGCATCCACCTACGAACGCTACCAGCACAACCGTGACCTTGTGGCCTTACTGAATATATTCTCTTGCAAGGAGCGGGACCTTCCACCAGGTTGGGAGAGCAAAAAGGATCGGAATGGCAAAGTGAGTTTAAAGGCTAGAGGTCTTGGATAATCGTTGATAAGGGATAATGATGATCCAGTAAAGGATCTCGACCCCACTGAGAATTGAAAATCCGCAAAATAGTCCCAATGTTCCTCCAATGTTGGACAGCATATCGATGAAGGTCACGGTAGCCGTCTTCAAGATTCTTAGGGCAGTCCGACGCTTCGCCGTGATTCTCATCCTACGGACATAGTATTGGTTGTTGAAGGTTCTGAAAACAAAAATCAATGGGAGTAAGAGATTAAAGCTGGTTAATGCTCTCAAGGGTATTCCAGCTTACAAGATCCTCTCCGAAATGTTGCCCACCCTTGATCCAAATTGCTTGGCAAACTCGTCCACAAAGTTGCAAGTCATATTATTGCGAACGTCCTCAAGATGATCAGAACACGATTCGGTAGGGTAAACAGTACGGGGAGAATACCGCGCAATTCGATCTTTTTCGTATTGATAGGTGTACCGATCGCAATCCGCCAAACAATTGGCTTCGCAATCTTCCCTTAAGAGTTCATATCGAAGTTCGATTAGATTCCGAAAGCAATTATTGCCATGGATCATGCACACCGAAGAGTCGGGAAAGTGATCCAACAAGAACCATGGGACGCAACCACATTGATCCTTGGCCTTTGACCAGGCACACTCCAAGAAACAACTGGACTCTGAGTACTTGTTAAAAAAACTCAGCTTCTTTTCCTCGGGGTAAAGACAGTTGCGGGTTTGCCATTTCATGGCCTTAAATTCGGGTGTGGTCTTCACGACCTGAATCACATCCACTTTGAGATCCAAATCTTGTACAACGGAATCTCCTCGGTTCATTATCAAGGCTGTGGTTTCGGGTTCGCTAAACTTATCAATGGTGAAATGGTTGGGTGCGGTCATGTAAAGTTTGTACGTCACGCTAGCTCCAGTTTTATGTGGGACCGTCTCATGGATGTTCAGCACGCCACCTTCGAACAGGATCATCACAAAGCTATCCTTTTGGTTTAAATCCTTCAAGCTCGACATCAGCTCTGCTCCGAATCAAATTGTCTAAGGGTATGTGGTTGTTCATAGGTCTTGACAAATCCAACTTACCTGGGTTGGTGGTCAAACATCTTCCATTCGCTGTGACGATGTCCTGAAAGCAAGGACCCTCGTGGAATTTGCCATCCAACCAAAACCGGCAGTTGGGAATGAGAGCCTTGGGTGACCAATCCGGATCAAAGGAGCTGGAATAGGTGCCCATATGGTGAAGCTCCAATACTTTGGATTGTAAATGAGATGTCCTGTTAAGTAACTCGCAATAGTCGTGACAAGATTGGACCTTGAACGGGTCTGAGCAGGGTCTCTCGAGGTCAACATCCTCACAACCATTTCTGGCCCGAGAGAAATAAGCTTGAAAGAAAGGCCGTTCTTTGTAATCGTAGCTGTAAGCGTCCAAAAGTTTGACTGCTTCTTCTATGGTTTGAAGTCCAAGAAAGTTGCGTAGGGACTCCATCAAAGCCTTGGCCAGAATTTTGGTATGTAGCTTTTTATCGTTATCGAATGCCAGTCGCTCAGATAGAAGAATATATAGGGGAGGGAAATCCTCTTTTTGGATTGGAGGCAGAGTCTTGTCAATATCGTAATCCTCCAATCTCTGTAAACCGACCTCTGCTGATGGATTTGTTGGGTCCATCACATGGAAAAAGTTGCAATATGCCTTCAATACTTTGTATTTTTCGTTGCCAGGTGCATTTTCTGGATAGCGTTTCTCCGTCATGGTTTTCCCAGTTGCTTTTTCCATATAAGATTCCAATGATTTCATATTTATAGTCAAATTTGTCTCCATTTGCTCAGTGATGTATTGTTTGAGATACTTTGCCCCATCAACCTTCACAATGGCCGTGAGTAAATGCACGAACCGGCATTCACTGGTGATGTTCCCACTGTTGGACTTGCAAGGGTCAAAAATTTGAATCTTAAAGCTTCGGTTGTCCAAAAGAAATTCTGTACACCTTGAGTAGAATTGTTCAAAGGCCAAAATTCGTGCTGACTTCTGAAAAGCAGCCATGAGCCCTTCGGTAACCAATTCCGGATATTTTTTGTGCAAGCGAAAAAACAGCAGATTTAAATCAATATCGTTGGGGCAAATGGTTATTTGAGGCATGGGAATCTGATCCTATAGGGAAGAATAGGTCAGAATTGTAAAAAGAAACCAATGAGCTGAACAAAACAAAACCGTTACCTTGACCAGAATGGGTTCCACACTTGTGACAACGGCCGGAGAACTTTGCCAGTTTTTGATGTTCAAGTAAATGATATAAATTGAAGATGTGACACATCCAACGATAGACACAAGCCAAATCATCTTCATCAGAATAGTTCTGCCATGGACCAAGTATTTACAACCATGGATAGAGGTCTCCTCCAAGAACTTGAGCATGACGGCCATACTAGTTCAAGTCTAAGACTCAATGTTGACTAACCACCTGTATTATTGTATACGTCTCGTTATTACTCAATCTTGAGAGACAACCAATTATCGGAATAAAGACCAACTAATGGAAACACTTTGTTTGGCATTCAAAAAGGGCCTCCAACGGCCTTTTAACACGTTAATGAATGGAGACAAGTTAATCGGCCTATTAAAACATGTCACGCTTTTGTTTCCAGATATTTTTCATTGATCACACGGCTAAAACGACAACTTTCATTGATCCACGGTTACCCAACGATTGGCCCTTACTTCCCTTGGATGTGTCCGAGCCTCATTTGTTGGCGCCCAATGACCCCGCCTCACCCCTCCTTCCCCCGCCTCCTCCACGGAACCATAGACACTCACTCACGCCACCTCTCAATACAAATCGGACAGCCACGCCCAACACGGCCATCTTTCTGGCTCCACCTAATGCCCGCAGAAGATCCCGATCGGTGGGAGACGACGAACTGAACCAGTCGGCGCGATCCATGAGCGTCGTTCGGCCTTTGACCTCTTCAACTAGCGGAGGGGTGACTATGCCGGCCGTTCTCTGCAATACCCCCACCGCTTACAATGAAAAGGTAAGTGTCACCGCTAATGAGCAAACAAAGCTTGGTTAAAAAGTGACAAAAATAAATTTGGCATGACAATCTCTGTTTTCCTTTTTAGCCATAATTAGTTTCTAAATAAAATTGAAAATAAAATTATTTAATATTGAGTTTCAAAAGTTTTAACCTAGCATTGATAGGTAGGTATTAAAAGGAAAAAGATGTCCGTGTCCTAATATAAAGGTTACTATAAAGTAGAAGTTCATTTTAGAGAATAAATCATCTCTAAGAAATTCTGTAAGAAGTCGGTATATGGGTGGGGTCTGTTTTAAACTAATGCCCTAACTCAAACTAATCCCCTAGCTCGTTTTGTTAAAGGTTGTGGCCTTCTTGAGACAGTCTGCAATAATGGAAGTTCTGAAACAGAAGAGGCCCTCAGTGGCCTCGAATAAATACCTTCGGGACAAGATCAATGCTATTCGCCTTGAAGGAACCTATGCTTTGGAAAGATTGTCCCAAGACG
This sequence comes from Tigriopus californicus, assembly GCF_007210705.1. Taxonomy (NCBI): domain Eukaryota; kingdom Metazoa; phylum Arthropoda; class Copepoda; order Harpacticoida; family Harpacticidae; genus Tigriopus; species Tigriopus californicus. Next base: position 14,457,086 of record NC_081445.1, on the reverse strand, counting down.
TTGAACTCACTATACTTCTAAGGTATGCAGACCAATAACTCAATGCTTAAAACTGATAAAAGATAAACTCTCTAACCCACCCAATATCTCGAACAATGGCCAATCAATATGTTATAACATAACGCTTCATTGATCTCCAGCTTATTCGAGGAAGAAATCATGTCGTATGTACCTCCAATACTCCTCGCCGGAAATTTCCCTCCTGGACCAAGCACTCCTCCTTTGACGGCAGGTGGAGCCGCCACTGGGCCTGGGCCCGTTCCACGGTCGCCGCGAAGTTCTCCCAATCTTTCGCCATTGACCTCACCAGGATTTACCCGTGCCAATGCCCGAGCTCCAGCGCCTTACAGAAGAGACTTTGATGCCAAGCTTAGGAGCTTCTATCGAAAGCTAGAATCAAAAGGCTACGGACAAGGCCCGGGAAAGCTCAAGTAACTTTCCAATGTCTTTTATGAGGCTGGTCAGCGGATGATAGGGTCATGATTTATTTTCCAGGTTTCCGATCCGTCGGGAGTTCCTATTGGAGGATGCCTTCAAGCAAGTAATGTGTGCTTCCAAGAAAGACTTGGCCAAATCGAGGTTGTTTATCTCCTTTGACAAGGAGGAAGGCTTGGACTATGGCGGGCCAAGTAGGGAATTTTTCTTCCTGATCTCAAGAGAGGTGTTCAATCCGTATTACGGTCTCTTTGAATACTCAGCCAATGACACTTACACAGTACAAGTGAGAAAAGCTTCTTTGAAAGAGATGTTACTTCTGGAAGACGCATGCCTGCAGATGGGGTTGTGCGAGCAATAGAAGATAACTAATATTGGTCCATTTTTGTCATTCAGCTATCGCCCCTGTCGTCTTTTGTTGATCACCATCTGGACTGGTTCCGGTTTTGTGGACGTTTACTTGGCCTTGCATTGGTCAACAAGTACCTTTTGGATGCCTTCTTCACCAGACCATTTTACAAAGCACTTTTAAAACTGTAAGAACGCTACATCTTGATGATAGTTTGTTATGCTACTGTGACTGATCCAAGCATCTATTCCAATTAGGCCTGTTTCCTTGGATGATCTTGAGTCTCTGGATGGTGAATTTCATCAATCCATGGTTTGGTTGCAAGAGAATGAAATAACTGACCCTGAAACTCTGGGAATGACCTTTTCAGTCAATGAGGAGGTCTTTGGGAAAATAGTTGAGCGTGACCTAAAGCCTGGAGGGAAACACGTTCAAGTCACTGAGAAGAATAAAAAGGTACAGCTGAAATTCTCATTGTTGCTCTGCTTTACAAAGGGTATCCTCTTGATTTTAGGATTACATTGAACGAGTTGTAAAATGGCGACTGGAAAGGGGTGTGGCTGCCCAAACTGATATCTTAGTAAAGGGTTTCTACGAAGTGGTTGATCCACGGCTTTTGGCTGTCTTTGATGCAAGGGAGCTTGAGCTTGTCATTGCTGGAACAGCTGAAATCGATGTTATTGATTGGCGACGGAACACCGAATATAGGTAAGGAGCAACCTCACAACAGCTGATTGTCTCTGATTTCTTCTCTAGTTTAAACACCTCCATAATCCATCCAAATCTATAGGTCTGGTTATTATGATGCCCACCCTGTGATTGCCTGGTTTTGGTTAGCCATTGAACGTTTTGACAACGAGCGTCGCCTGCGACTCCTCCAGTTCGTGACGGGAACTTCTTCCGTCCCCTATGAAGGATTTGCCGCACTTAGAGGCTCCAATGGTCCTCGAAGATTCTGCATTGAGAAATGGGGCAAGCCAACCAGCCTTCCTAGGTGAATAATAGCTTAGCTTTTTCCAGCACAAATAGGAAACAAAAGTCGTTAATAATTTACTTGTTTTTTTTTAAATTATTTCCAGGGCTCATACTTGCTTCAACAGACTAGATCTTCCACCGTACATTTCTCCCGAGCAGCTCTTGGAAAAACTCCTTTTGGCTGTCGAGGAAACCTCGACTTTTGGAATCGAGTAGACTAGATCTTTTTGTGGTTGTAAAAGTATTTTCCATCTTGCACCATTCAACCTTTCTCGGTTATCCATTTTTCTTCATCTTCTTCTTTGTGATACTTCCTCTTCTATACATTATGAAATTTCCCTCTATACTCCTTTACTGAAAAGAGCTCTTTAAGCATCCAAATTTTCATCTGTTGCTCCCTCTGAGTCATTAACTTGTCACAATTGTCGTAGCTCAGCATGATTACGTATGATATCTGGTTTGCTTACTGGTTCTATTTCTGCTAAAATCATATTTGTACTCGTAATCATACCATCGAGTTGTTAGAACAATCTCTCTCCATTGCAACGTTTTGAATCTAACTGTGATAATTGGATTCTAAGCAATTTTTTCCTATCTGAAAAAAATAAAGACGAAGTTTCCATTTGTGCCTATTATGTGAACTGAGGATTACAATTATATTTCCTTTGTTTAGTCGATTTTTACTGACGTATTGTACTTATGATTTGTTTGGATAAGTTTATCATGAAGTCTGAGTCACACTGGGAACATTAATTGTAAAAGTGCTTGTTTTCAAAAACATGCAATTACAAACTGCATTCAAGGATAACAATCTCACGCAATTTTGTACTTTATTCAATTTGACGTAAGCCACCAGCTCCTCATAAAATTGTTTGTACTTGAAGGCCACGAAAACTTATGGTATGAGATGGAATTTAGCCCTACACTTTCAAAGATCAATCAAGAAAGGGAAGAGTGTTCCAATCGCTAAAGATGCTCTAAAGCCGAACTTTGCCACAATTTATTTGAACCTCCGAGGTTGAAATAAATTGCGGCAAAGTTCGGCTTAATTTCAACTCGCAGGTGGTTTCGGGTACCCCACACGCAAAACTTGGATTTGGACAGAGATTGGCCAAAATTTGAGGCCAACCAATTTGGAGCAGCCGCATGTCAACAACACGTTGGGATTAATTACAGTGGAAGGCTGATTAAGATCAAAACAACATGACTGGATTGGATCAAATGGACTTTGGATCCCTAGATTTCCCTTAATCATATTAGTTGGGTTTGCCTTTCATTCAAATTTTGATATTACATTAATCAGCATTTGCAGATATGTGTGGCAAGTGAGACAATCTGAAACTTTGTCAAAAAAGGGTAGTTTTAAGTTGAACCAAGTTTTCCGATATGTAACCAACAAAAAGACTAAACAGATCATTTAGAGTAAAGGTGCAGGATTTTTGACCTTTTGGTGAAAAATTGTGCAAAAATACATTTCCAAAAAACAGTTTTTACATGTCGTCCACTCCTGGAAAAAATATCGAAGAATGAATAGAAAATAAAACAGCAATTGGTACTTTCGTGCTCATAGTTTTTCAATTAATAATTCTTTCCTTTTAACATGTCTTTCTAAACGGTTATCTTTTAGCTAGTGTTCCGTCCCGACCTTGATTCCCACACTGGACGGGATTTACATAGATAATTTTGACCCAAGCACTAGGTGAAAACCTTGATAGCTCTCTGAGATGGAGAGCACCTATTACATGGGCTTCAATTTCTTAGACCTATCTTAAGGCCTCCGGTCATAACCCTATTCCGGGCATACGAGTAATAGTTAGAGTTTCCTTTATCAGGGCCTCAAACAATCATCAATTGACTAGGGATACAAATTGCTCTAGCTACCTCTACTCCCCACGGTCCCAGATCAATCTCGGTTGTCTGGCATACTATACCTGGGCCAATCTTCAAGGCTAACTATCCTGCAAAATGTTGTCACGATCCTAGTCTTGTGCGTCTATCAAAGTCGACCTCTACTCTAGAGTCTAATTACTGATTTCTGCTACAAGAGTGATGAACTTTAGATACAGTTGAATACAAATCACTTGCTACCTTTACTCCCTACGATGCCAGCACGATCTCGGCCGTCTGGGAAATCTAGGCTACTCTTCAAGGCAAACTGTACAGTTCAATCTACTTTATTCATCACAAACACACCGCCTATCAGCTGTCTTGCTCCGGTAGGAAGACTAGAAGGCTTTTGTCTTTATGCAAACTCTAAGAGAAAGATGAAACACCCTGTTGGGCCTTTTGAGGTGGATGGGGAAGCCATTAGTAAAGTAGAGGCTATGGCTTACATGCTTGGAGATCAGTTCTCTAGTGTCCTTTCAACCCCACTGAGTTCAGAAGTAACAGCTCATTACTCTGAAATGAATCTGTTAAGATTGAAGGTTAGTCAATTTTAGCACTTACATGATCTTGTAGTCACAGATCAAGATGCTTTAGAGGCCATCAGGGACTTGAGGCTTTCAAGTTCTCCTAGTCCTGATGGCGTGACATCTCAGTTTCTGATGAGATGCTCACTGGTTCTTGCTCCTGTTATCTCGTACTTGATGCGTTGCATCTTGGATCAGGGCAAGTTCCCCTCTCCACTAAAGATAGCTCACGTTGTTCCAATTTTTAAAGGGGGAGATAAGTCACTCCCCAGTAACTATAGGCCGATTTCTCTCCCTTCGAATATTACGAAGGCGTTTCAGAAGATCATGAAGTCCAAACTTGTTGAAATTCTTGAGGTCAATGAAGTCCTTCCTCCTAGCCAGCACAGGTTCCGAGCACATATTAGCACGGTTAACCAACTGATTGAGCATTTAGAGCAAGTCATTGAGGGACTGGAAAGGCATGAGTCAGTTGATATTGTCTATCTTGATTTTGCCAAGGCCTTTGATATAGTAGGTCATGGCCTTTTGATGAATAGACTTCATGACATTGGGATCCAAGGCAAGGTTCTCAATTGGATAAGAAGCGTCATTCATGATAGGAAGCAAATTGTTAAGGTTGAGGGATCCCTTAGCGACATACATGATGTCAAGTCGGGTGTTCCCCAGGGCTCCATCTTAGGGCATCTCTTTTTTATAATATTTGTTGCCCCGCTTCAAAAGCTTAGAATTACTCCCAGTCTCTCTTCTTATGCTGACGATACAAAGTTAGTTTCTAGAAGGAATGGCCAAGATTAGCACTACCCTTGCAAAGGACCTAGAAATGATATATTCTTGGGTTTCTGAGAGTAATATGGCCCTGAACGGAATGAAATTCCGCTCAATGACCTTCAGGTCAACTCCTTTGAATACCCCACTCGTAGATAACGGAGGTAAATAAATATTAACCCTGAGGGAAAACTGGAAGCAAAAATGTCAGGAAAATTTCTGAACAGTGTCCGTTAAACATTTTCAAATGACGTATAATTTTGCATCTAAATGTAATATAAATAAAAGTGGATTACAATTGAAAAGCAATGGTAATTGTAATAGCAATGGACTCAGGTTTAGACCTTAGACTTGCTGAGCTTGAGTTTTTTTCAGACTTCTTTATCTATTTTTTTCAATTAATATAATATCTTATCCACCAACGAATTAGAGTTGATACATATTCAGTTACATTCCCTCTAAAAGCACAAACGGGTAACAACTACAACTACATGCATTACCGATTTTTCACCTCTTCATATCTTGTTTCTACGTTTGCGTTGCTCATTTTGGCTAAAACGTGCAATCTAAAGTTCAACTACTTTGACGAAAATTCATTGCTAAATTTTCCAATCTTACTAATCATAATTGCGGGCGCTTTTTGAAATTATAGTAAAAATATGAACTAGCTTACTTTTGATCACTATTCATACTTTTTCAGTCCTTCATTTGCTCAAATTCCAAAAAGTGTAAGAAATTTCGAGTGAATAGTGTTCTATTTTTGCCATCCAACTTTTCACTATTAACTTAAATTAACCCTGAAACAAATCTTTCTTTACTTCTGCCTGAAAAGCTAAATTAAGATAATAACAAAAAGTGAGATCCTTAAAAGTTTGAAGCGTATTTTGAATTACCACTTACTTGCATGCCCACGCATACTCATTCTCTCCAACCCAAATCTAGAGCTCCCAAGTACAATGCTTTCTTCACATGCAATGAGGGTATTTTGTCCAGTTTAACTAGTTTTCAACCGGATCCCGCGCCTCAAAGCTCGTTGATTTCCCCACCGGTCAGTCTTTGTTGGTCCCCTTTTTCGTCAATGCTCTTAGGTCTGGCCGAACTCATATTTTTCCTGATAGTATGTAATCCCTACCTTGAAGAGGAACATTACTACCAGTTAAAGACTCCGTATTCTAAAGGTCATAATGGGTGTATTGGGGATCTTGGCAGCTTCTTGGAACAATTTCTTTGACAACACTAGCGCCTCTGGGGCGTCCAATGCCGCCCGTTCCAAGCATCCCTTGCGGAAAACGGCTTGGTTGTTCATCTTCGTTCTGGGATTGACCTTGACCATTTGGGGTGTTTATCAGGTGGTGGTTGAATACTTGTCGTATCCGGTGTCCACCACCATCGCATTAAGACATTACAGCAAGGTAAGGTAACTGCGAGTAGGTCATTATCTTATGGATTAAGCGATCTCTTACCCTACGTTGGGGTCGGATTTATCATGTTTAGATCCAATTCCCGGCGGTGACTATTTGTAATCAGAATCGAGTGGATTGTGAAAGGCTTCAAAGAGTCATTGAGGAGTGCCAATTGACCCCGGGCCAGTGCCAGGTTAACGTGACGAAGGTGGGAATCCTGGAGAAGATCAATGCCTCATCTTGTGTGAGTTTGTCAAGAAGTAACATTGGTTGACTTAACATCTTTTAATTGTGCCATTATTCTTATCAATCAGCCTTTACCACCTCAAGAAGCTTTGCAATTGGCCTTGGCTAGTGGTCTAGGCGCTCTGGGGGGTGCTGTTGGCGATGTACTTGGTGGCGTTGGAGACACTACTGGAATTATTATTGGTGGGGACACCTCGGATGGAGGTGGGGGTGGAGGATTGTTGGGAGGCATTTTGGGAGGTGAGTTCCAAGTCCAATCGAGATCACTAAGCCGAAAAAGGTCTCAGATTCACCATTTTTTTCAAAGCATTCACGGAAGTTTTTTTTATGATCAATATGCAAATAAAGGGAAACATACTTTTTTGCACGCGGTTCAAACAAAAATGAACTACTCTAACAATTGAACAACTTGAGCAAGAAGACTTTATATGGCATTCTTGAATCTTTGTCTTAAATTGCTTCCATTTCTGACGCTTACTTTGGAATTTATTACTGAATATATACTGTTGTCACCATAAAAAAACAATATGGTCGTAACAATCTTTGACTTGATGCGATGATTTCTATTTCGTGTGTTGTGCATATTACTTTGCCTAATTATGACGCGCCCTATGATGTAGATCCGGAAGAATGGAAGAGTCATTGACAAAGGGAAATATTTATAGTTAATGAATTGCCATAACTATGGCAAATTTGAGATGATTGGTGGAAGATGTTTGGATTGAGAATGTGAAACCGGCACTATAAATCTGTTGATGATTTCCATCGGACAATTGTTAATGTGGAAGTTGGCGGAGGGTAAAAGACACTTGTGCAATAGCATCGCCTTTGTCTTGGTGGAATAGACTTGAAGGTGTTCTTTTGGCAATATATGTGGAGTGTGCATCGACGGTCTTTTGCAATTCCACGGCTGAATCAGCAAAGAAAACCAGGTCGTCTCCATATTGAAGGCATTGTGTTGGGACATTATGAATGGTAGAGCTTTGGGATTCGCAGGCTTTGGACAAGTTGAATGGGTACCACTTGAAGAGAATTGGCCACAATAGATCTGCGCGTTGGTGAAAGGCCAATGGAAATGAAGAACAGACGAATCGATCCTATGCTGGACTGCAGAATTATGGAATGTGAGCGGCTTTTTCGTCAAAATTGGCCTGCTTCGGGTCGGGTCGGGTCTTTCTTCATAACATTTTTCCTAGGACACAATGGGGGCCTCATCTTTTGATCACATCAAATGGTTCAGGCGATTTTGAATTGAAGGCAGCAAATTGAACAATGAAGGAGCCTAAGTAAGAAGAGGGTTGGACTTCATTGTTTTAACTTGCCTGGATTCTCGAGGGCTTGAAGGTGCTCTCAAAACCCACATTAAGCCTCTACTGTACGGTCACTAGCATTGACCCTAAATCCTGGGTTGGGACAAAGCTCATGAATGCTGTTGAAGGCGTACAGTATCAGATACCTTTCGTACCTGCTCTGAACACTGTACAGTCCCAAATTTTTTAGTCTCTGCCAATATGAGAGCTCTCTCATTCCTATGATGTCCCTAGTGAAACATCTTTGGACTTGTTCGACCTTTTGCAAACCTGCTGAACTCATTGGAGCCCAAATGGGCGAGGCATATTCAAGATGTGGCTGGACAATCGACTTGTACAGAGTTAGCATCGTGATGCTGTCTCTGGACTTAAACGTGCGATATATCCAACCACACATTTGAAAAGCTTTACCCACCTTCAACTGGATATGCTTATCGAACTTTCCATTATTTTGGAGGACTACACCTAAATCTTTCATAGATGAGGCCTGCTCAATATCTTTACCTCCATTATCTACGAGTGGAGTATTTAAAGGAGTTGACCCAAATGTCATTGAGCGGAATTTCATTCCGTTCAGGGCCATATTACTCTCAGTAACCCAAGAATAGATTCCTTCTGGGTCATTTGCACGGCTACTAGAATATATAGGTATAAGCTGATTCCATTATCTTTTACCGCCGGTGGCAGAAAGCGTGTTGTGACCCGTTTGGGCAGGCTTAGGTGGCTGGGACTGGTTTGGGCCGTTACTTGCTTGTTTTCGTCTTTTGTAATTCTGCCAAGCCCTGAATCATCAATGTTATAGTTTTGAAATTAAAACATAGGAGGCGCTTAAGCTTATGGATTTATTTTATATTACATCTCTGAAAAATCAATGTGATTCAAGTATTTTAAACTCGTTAAATCGACAAAACCGTGATGTGCTGATTGGATTAGAAAACCTTAAAATTGAACTAAAGAATAGAAATGACGACTGTCGGGCAATTAATTGATGTTTGATTTGATTGAGATTCTTGGCCTAAGTGTCTCTGTTTTGGTTCACGAAATGTTTTGCTCGACGAAAGAAGTACTCGAAGAAATATGAGCCAAACGAAAATCATTTTGCACCGACGACGTTGACAACAAAACCTAATTTGAGCAACAAATTAGGCATAGATAACTTCATAAATAGATCGATCAAAAGCGCTGCGATCTCATGTTTTCGTCTCAGCTGTCGCTGGTGGAAAAAATGTTTCATTCGTAGTCAAGCTATTTTGGACAACTATGGTGCAAATTTGAATCGTTGACGGCTCGTCCAAATTCAGAGTATAAACCCCTAATAAGACTCCTTGTCAAGCAATTGCTCTTGTCCAGCACGCTTCATAAAACGGGTTTGAGTAAGTTGTCCGACCACATTTTCAAGAACGAAATTTTGAAGAGAGAGGTTGAAATGGGGCTCAAGTTAAAGTTTTCATCCATGTGGTGGAAACACTTAACTGAAACGCAAGGAACAAGCCTGGGTTCAGGCTGACCTCCAAAGGTGCCGGAATTACCTTGCTTACGTATAGGCGCAATCATGTCGCCCACATTAAAAAAGAGCACGTTGTTGGGAGATTGAAACGAAATTCCGAATGCCTCATCATTGCGTTGCAATTTCGGATACAATTTGTTACATTTTCGACATGCGTTGCTAAACAAGGGCAATCAATAGAGTACATGATTTGCTCTACTAATGTCCAAATCTTTTTTTGACATGTTACATGTATTATGCCCTAAAAAGCATGCTTTTTATTATTCTACCACTCTTTCTACCTGTATATTTGTAAGATTCAAAAGAAATTAAGATTAAAGAGGAATAACAAACGTTTCATGATAGTAATTCAACTTGCCTGAAGCGAGATTTAACGAAATATCTTTGTCCCATTTCCACCAGCGTCAGCTGACCTGAAAACATGCTCATGCGGTACAGCTCCTGTTGAACTTAAGCATTCTAGTTATGGTTTTCTATGAAATTAGGGTTCGGCGTCGTTAAATCGCAAAATGAGAGCTAGATTTGCTTATACAAAGACCGTCATTGGTTGAAGGTGAGGATAAACAAAGTCAAATAAGTAAGCCATCCGTCTCAAAGTAGAGAAGCGAAGAAGGCGGGAAATTCAAACTGAACAGAAATCGTCATTTTCAAGGTCAAAGTCTTGGATATTAAAGTCAATAATTTTGTTCAAAAATGTTACTGCAATATGACATTTTGGTGGTGGATTCAGAATCAATCGCAATTAGAATCCTTTTTGTATCCTCCTCCGGGCCAGAGGGAAAAATCGTTCAAAACCATCCCAGGTTCGCCCATTTAAGATGTTAAGGCAGCAACTTATGCTGTAATTTACACAGTGCAAAGAAGCATTGACTCGGTCAGTCTGGGTTCGAACCAGGATTCGTAAATTGGAAAGGGGATGCTCTACCAATACCGTACCGCAGCTAGCATTGAGTGTCTTATGTGCTGTAAACGTGATGACAGTCAGAATACTAAAATACTCCAAATTTGCCCCTTTAATGATCATTGCTTTTTTTCGGATAATGATCATTTATCAAACAAAAATGATTTATTAAGATTACTGAAAAGAGAAGATTCCATCTAATATCATCACTTTGCTAAAGAATTGGACAAAAGCAAAACTAGGCACCTTTGGCAAGTGATACATTTTTGAAGCGACCGAGTACACATAGTGTCTAAGGTCCACTTTGGGGAATTTCCCGGAGCAGTGAAACTCATGTAACGTTTCATTGCCTAGAAATAAGGACACCTCTGGTGAAGATGACCTTGCCACCACTGGATTTGACCTCAATGATCGCTTCTATTCCTGAGATAACTAGCCCTACAATTTCTAACCTATCCCTGATCCCAAACCCTACCATCGGAGCCAGTATCCCCTATGTACCAAGTCCTCAAGGAACTTCCCAAAATGCCTTCCCCATCCCGCCCACTCTTACTCCTCCTCCAATAGCACTATCTTCAATGGGAACACATCCCAATCCAGACATCATTGCTACATCGGTTTACGTCCCAGAACCCACTGATCCATCGATTACCCTACCAGGTAATGGAGGACTTGGGTTTAAGAGGTTTTAAGTAGAGACGCTTTAGAGATGACGCACAACCATGTTTGGTGATTGATTTGCAAAGAACATACGGTTTCTTAAACACCGGCATTTGCTTGCACTTTGCGCTTTCAACACTCGTTATCTTGTGGTCAAATGCAACGGTTGAAAAAATAATTATCAATAAGAAAGAAAATGTTTTTAGTGGAACGCTACTATCGTTAACCATAATAGAAGTTCCAATCATTCATTTGCTCTCATATCGGATCATAAGGATCATCCAAATACTTGCACTCAAATGAGTACAACTTGATTGCCCCCAAGGAATTGTATGTGGTCTTGGTAATCTATAGGGACCTGAATTTAGTCCTTTTATTTTAGCACTACGCACCCTACTTCGGAAAAATATCTCGACTTTGAAGACGATCTGGGGTTGTCATGAACCATCTTATTCCATAAGCTATGGATTTTTCAAACATTCTAAGTCACGCAATTTATGACTAAATCATAGCGCTTAGCCCTAAAGAAAATAGCGTCCAATTTCAGCCTCACATTTTACGAAGAATGACATGTTGATACGCGAAAAGTGAAGGGATTCTTTTGATTCTTTGGTGGCTTAAAGAGCTAAGTTTCCATTTTATGAAACTTCACGTTCATGAGCCACACGTTAAATAGGACAAGAATTTGGAGATGGAGGTTTGGAAAAAATGCAAAAAATATTGGATCATCAAGTTCCAAGCCATTTACCTTTCCTGAGAACGACAAAAATGTCTTGCAAAAGTCCATTTCTAATCGAGATTTCCTGAAGACAACGTTTGGTTTGGTCTACCGTGGACATCTAGAAACAAGGACTAAGAACCACGCGATTTAAGTCGGAGCAACTCTGTCTTCCTTTATATTTTAAATTAGGCGTACTTAAACAATTTATTTGGTCAGAATTCAAAGCTAGTCACTTTTGTGTTATTCACTTGTAAATTTATTTGTTTCAAAGATGAATCGCTAAGAGCTTAAGTATGATGATTGATAACGAAGAGGAGAATTCAAGTTTTATGTACTCCTAACTAGATAACTTTTTTGGGCCCAAAATTGACCTAGTTGACATGTTGTCAAGATCATGTTAATTTTCAATAAGTGAATGATTCAAACGAAATCTCACGGTTGAGGTATTTGTTTAGTTGTCCGTGGTTCAATAAAACTTTTCTCGTTTATTAGAATCCTGCCTTTTTTTGGACAATAGCACATTTTTTGGAAATTACTTAATTGACCCATGCCCCTCCTACTTAGTAGTCAGTCGAAACCCTTTATTTGAACATAATCCCAATCTTGATCCATTTCATTTTGCTTTTTGAATTTGATGCGAGCCTCAAGGCAATTAGTTCTTTATCGTTAATATATGTAGTTTATGTATCTTTGAATAGGCTTAGGGCGGAAGAAGCGCTCTCTACTAGACAATGAAACGCTAAAAGATGATCGACCCGCCGATGTGGCCTTGGAAAATGAGTTTTTGGAACTGTTCATGAGACTGGACAACCACGAACGAGCATCCATTGGCCATGCCTTCGACGAATTTGTCCTGACGTGCACATTTCGGGAAGGCAATTGTAAAAACAGCAGGTACGTGACTGGCATCTTTCGCGAAAAGGAGAACTGCATCAATAGCCAGAGCTTCTTTTTCACTCTTAATCCCCGCAAGTACTTGTTGGCTTTGGAGACATAATGTAAAAATAAATCACATTGTTGACAAACACCTTCTTTTTGCTAGCTTCTTTTGGCCTTCCCAAAGTCCAAATTATGGCAATTGTTACACGTTCAACTCTGGCATCAACGGCAAGGATCCTCAGGGTGGTCGACGGGTGTCGTCCATGTCTGGACCGTCTTTTGGTCTTACCCTGGTTCTCAATCTAAACCAAACCAACTACATGCAAAGAGGACAAACCACCCAAGTGTGTAGTGTCTTGAAACACACGTCTCCCCAGAGTGCAATCAATTTACATGACCTTTTTTTACTCTGCATATAAAAGGCTGGCGCTCGAATGGTCATCCACTCGTCTCACGTCCGACCCATGACCGATGAATTTGGAAATGACCTCATCCCTAACACCCTTAATAGTGTGGCTGTTCAAGAGGTATTTATTTGTCCGACATGAGCGGCAATAAGTATTTTTTCAATGGGTGTCACTTTCGGCTCGTGAACGAAGAATGAGGATCAAAAAAAAATTATAAACGGGGAGCGATTGTGCAGATTTGCCCCAGCTTCTCAGCGTATGAGATAACATGACAATGGTCGACTTGATGCTTTTGCCCCCCCAAAAAATCTCACCAACTGCACTACAGAGCTATATCCTTGTTAATTGGCGAAAACCAGAAGTAACAGAACAACTTGTATTTTATTGATGTTAATCACTCTACTCAAAAAACTGAATTAGCCTTGCATCCCTCAAGTGAATTTTATTTTTTTTGGTGCGGACTTCCTTACCGCTACCGGGATTGAAATCCCAGCAGTTCAAGACGAGAAGATATACTTTTGATAACTGAAATATCATCAACAAAATTTAGTAGTGCTGGGGTGAGTTCGGCAAAAATCAGACTCATTAGAGTCCTTTGATCTTTTAACTTTTAGCCGGACTCACCGAGTCCAGACTCGAGTCCGGCAAAAGACTCGAGGTCGGNTCCAGACTCGAGTCCGGCAAAAGACTCGAGGTCGGCGGAGGACTCGAGTCTTTTACAACAATGACTTTTAGCAAAAAGACTCGGCTTGCGAAATTATAAGAAAAAATGATTTTTTAACAAGTCCGGCCTTGAGTCCGAAATATTTCTCCCAAATCGATAAAAAGACTCCAGTGCACTCGGACTCGAGTCCGAATTAGCCCCAGCACAAACATTTAGCCCGCATCTTGTAGAAGAGAATATGAATAATAAATCCTATGAAACTCACTTTCCATAAAAGAAGAGACTCTCCATAGTGGGAGCTGACGAGTTTGAATTATGATGCAAAAGTTAAAGTTGCTCACTTGTTGATTTTGAGTTATTGCGCTTGGTGCAGTTAATTGTAACCCTGTGCTACAGAAGTTTTCTCAATGCAATATCAATGTACTACCAATAACAAAGAATATCCGTTCCACTCTCAATTTGAAATTGCAAAGGACATATCAACCTACCAACTAACATGAAAACAAAATGCCACCTTCCTTTTCATTGGGGTAACCCTTCAAACCACTTGGATAAAACGTGGAATGTTCCTGTTGTAGATCGTGATTGGACGTGAACCAGCTCCTTACACCTCCGATTGCATCACTGAGTGGTCCAAAACCAACTATTCCGACTTCATCCCATCCTCTGGGTACAATTACACACTCTCTGTAAGGTTTTCCCCATGCAATCAATAGTACAAAAGCAACTACATAATTCTATATTCCCAATGAGCTTTGTCAACGATTTTGCCTAATGACCACCTTCCAAGACACTTGCGGCTGTTTTCATCCCCATTTCCTAGAGGGCGATATGAACCGAGGCGATTTCTTGCCCTGCAGTTTGACCCACGGATGTAAGACACGTTTCAATTAAAGGCCCAAGAAGGCTGATCAAAACACAGTGTATTTTCTTAGCCAATCAGTCCGAGTGTATTACTCGAGTGATCGAGGAGGTTGATGTGGGCGTGAGAAATTGCTCTTGCAAAGTGGAGTGTCTGGAATCGGATTACAAGCTGTCGCTCTCTCAATCCCAATGGCCATCGACGCAATTCTCGGTAAGGTCTGGGATCACATGGCCTTTCCGGTCATTCATGGGGGTTTCTTTTCATTTTTTATTTCAGGACGAGGCGCGGGAACAATATGGTTTTGCCGAGACCAAACCCAACGAAACGAGCCTGGAACAGAATTTGGTCAAGATCAGGGTTTTCTTCAACTCGCTCAATATTCAACACGTGACCGAGTCGCCCAAATACTCGGTGACACTAAAGACCCGTTTCAAAATGACGTTGACGGGAAATACATTTTCAAGGATCTTTGCTCTATTTTAGTGGTCGGATGGGACAATGATTTCGGCTTTGGGTGGCGCCCTCTCGTTGTACTTGGGGATTTCCGTGGTGATGGCGATCGAGTTCTTGGAGTTCTTGATTGATGTCATCTTGAATGTTTACAGCTTTGGGATTCGAGGAAAGAAGGTCAAGGACCAGACCACTTCAGCCAAAGGCTCCGTGGCTTGGGGTTTAAATGGGTTGAAGTGAGCGTGACCAGAAAATGTAAGAAAGGAAGGATCAATATTAGGATCACTGGACCGATGACGCTTTTTAAAGCACAACTTGAACTGAATTTACGAATTGTACCGTCTATTGTAAGAATTAGCAAATCACATGCACAAGCTCAATGACTGTGAAATATGTACTTTTCGATAATATACGTACGAGTATTGTTGTTTTGCTCTTAGAAACTTGAAGGAAATCCTTTCTCACTGTTTTTAACTGTATCCAAGTATTTCGGGATTCCAGATCTTGCTCTTAATGATATATAGATAGGCCTTCTTACTTACTTCTGAAGAAATAATGTGGTTAAGTCAAAGCGAAGAAGAGGACTAATGAAAAATGCGATATTGATATTTTTTTATCAATCGTGACTTCATCGTATCTTATAGATATAAGATGTCATATTTTGAATAAAACTGCTTGTCATCATTCGGAAAACTATTGCTAATTCAGTGATTACTTTAAGTGTCCTAACAATACTACTTTTTACTAAGAGAGGCAAGTTCTATGAGAAAGGTATTAACAACATGGTAGGCTTTTTGGGAATCTTAGAAGGCGCATTTATTGCCATCTGCAGCTTCGGCTCATGATGTGAAGGTTCGCAGGGATAATTTGCATCATTTCCTTTTCTTTGCCCTCGTTTTTCTGCTCGAAATCCCGCTATTAGCTGATAACATGTGTGTGTTCAATGAAATTACTTCTATACAACTATTCAACGTTTGCGTTGCCATTGAAGTGTTAAGGCATTGTACACATTGCGCTCGCATTGCACCACATTAGGGGAACTTTTCAATCTAATTCGTAACCTGATGTCAATTGACTCTTGATTTTTGATTGCAATACGTAATTCCATCAATTGAAACCGCTTGTTATTCCAAATTTCCGAAGCAAGGTGCAATAAGGCTTTGTTGTATAGATAACAAAGTGATCGTCTCAATTTCGCAATAAGTCTTGATTGATAGTCCATCGATTTGTTGGTAGAAACCTTGATATATCCCAAACAAAGTTATCCATCCCATTGTCAGTGGATTCAATCCCAAGAATATGGTACGAAGCTCCCTTATAACAGACGAAACGGAACGAAACAACGATGATCATGATTTTTCAAGGATGTGTGTCATGGTTTTATTTCCGAGGCATCGGGGCATCCCCAAATGCATTATAATTAAGGACAAGGGGTATTTTTCAATTCAATGGTTATTGTGGTTGTACAGGCAAGAATTATAATAACATTGTTCATGATGTTTCGTAGCATGGATGTGACAAAACTTTTCTCATCCAATCGTAAGCTACCGAAGGAGATGCTGATGAATAGAGCGCGACTGTGAGTTGGTTGGTTGGTTGGTGGTTTTAAAGCAAAGAAACACGATTATATCACATCATTCAACGTTTCTGGGACCAAACACTTCATGGAGATCACCGTGAAGTTGACAATAAAGGTCTCTCGAGGCCTGCAACCCTGGAGACAGGGAATCAATGACAGAAAACATAAATTCGAGTGTGACAAGCGTCAGGTTTCCCCCATTTGGTTTAAAGAGCAACCAAAACTGTACGTTTCGGTGTCCGGACCGAACAAAAAAACACGTGCTATATCAGATTGGCTTTTCAAAGGCCTCTCTCTTTCTTTGCTGGGCAATGGAACACTGAGCCATTCATGTGATGGATGCCAGGGATATATGACGTCGGACGAGGAGGCTAAATGGTTTTTATGATTCATGATATGCTAAGGATCGACTACTATGTAACTAGATGATGAGCTATTATTAATGTGAGATTTCCTCTTTCGTTTCCAATGACTTCCTTCTTCCAATGGGGAAAGGATTGTGTAAGAGGGAAAGTTGGGTTAGGCCGTGATAGAGAAGGCGGTGGAAGGAACCGTCCTTCTGTACTCATTTGAATATTCCCATAAAATCACAATGGTAGGCAACAAGTCGTCGTCCATGATGGAGCCTTGGGGCTTTGGTAGTAAGTTATGCAGGGTCCTCCTCCCTTCCCATACGTCCAAAAGGGTTTTGTCATACGTTCCTTGAATAGAAATAATAGGATCGGGGTTTTTTTTCTTTCATAGACGGAAGGGTGAACGTTTAAGGCATGGATTTAGGCCAAGTACTCACGAGGATTCGACAGAATTGTCGCTCAACAAGAGTTCCCGGATACTCAGGACGTCACTTTTACCGTCTTCTTTGGTGTTATTGCCCATTCCCCCAGTGACACTGGTGACCGAGATTTGGACTTGAGGCACACTTTGAGCCCCCGAATTCGGAGGTTTTTGACCTTGCTTGGGCACAACTTTGGGAGAGGAAGTTACCACCACGTCATCCTGGGTGATGTATGTAGTGGAGACATGTTGGCTTGAATTGATGTTGGCTCGAGGAGGAACCGGAGGAGGCGTGGGCTTGACGGCAAAAGGACGCCCATGGTTGGATGTTGAAGTTGGGAAAGGTCGGGAGGACAGACTCTTAGAGGGCGTGGTAGGTGCATTTACGTGCAATGATACCGCCGGGGAGTGCTTTTGAGACACGTCCACTTCATCTGAAAAAGGATTGGTTAGTTTTGGAGTTGGCATGAATTAGAGTTCCAATATGAATGACTATGTATTCACAGGGTTGCCAAAATATTACCTTTGCCGTCTTTTGCACTGGTTTTGGATTGGTGCTCCTCGATTTCACTCCCGATGGAGAGATGGAGGGATCCGGTGGAGCTGACCCCACTTGATGATTGCATTGAATCTGTACTCAAACACTTTCCAACATTCTTGTTCTTCAACTGTAAGTCATTGTTCGGGATATGTTGTCCGTAGTTCCAACTTAACCGCTTCTGGATTGTGTGATCTCGGACATCTTGTTTCTGAAGAAAAAAAATCATTGACAGTTTTTGAAGATAACATTCATGATAAGGTACAAAATAAGAGATAATCACCTTGATATCTTCTATAGCCCCTGCTGTATGGTAACGCCTTGTATCGGTTGATCTGTCACCCCGTCCACCTCGAACTCCACCTTGGGTCTTCACAACTTGGCCAGGATTATCATTGGCCTCTGACTCGTCCCCTTCTGACGGCTCAACCTCAATGGGAGGAATTCCTTTGGGAAAGAACAGATTTGAAAAATTGTTCCAGAAGAGCCATTTTACAACGTTGATTTCTTACCTTTGATGACAGGTACATTATGCGCGCTCGTTGTGGTGTTCTGGTGGTGTCCATCCATAATGGAGGCAGCCGAGACCACATGTCGACTCTTGATAAGTGGCGGGTTCTTTATTGATTGCGAAGGGTGGATCGCTACACCACGCTTCAATGACTTTGGTGATATGGGAGGGTATGATATGCCCCGAGCGGTTGGACTCTTGCACCGTTTGCCAGGGGGTCCGCTTAACGCGATACCGACCTTCTCGAGCCCCTCCATAGGGCTTGACGGGGGTGGCGGGGCCTTGTCCTCAGGAATAGATGGCCCAGGAGAGGGTGCAGATGAGGGGGATGTGGGAAGAGATTGAGCTGATTGATAGGGGATTTGAACCGTTAGGGTATTTGGAGTGCCTCCACTCATGCCTTTCACCAGAGTATGCCGTCTAAAAAGGTCAATGAGTTGGAAATTTTGTTTCGCAAACAACACACTTGACCCCCAAAACTGTTTTACCTCGGCGACGCTGGATAGGAACCCTGCAATGCTTGAGGAGACGCGCCTGATTTGTTCGGGGAAGGTGTGGAAGATCCATGGCTGTCCACACCAGGTACTCGTAATGGTTGGCCCTCTTCCGAGCTCAAACTGGAAGCTCGATGATCCAAGCTAGTGGACAGAGTGCATTGATTGCTCGTCGACGTGGGCGTATTCGGGTTTGGAGATGGAACGACTCCCAGGTTATGTTGCGACTGAAGGGCGCGAAGAAGCACAGAAAAACACTTTAGTTGCCGGATGTGTTCCCATCAATTTCAATGACGCCCTGCAGCTTTACCCCCCTGCCCCCAAACACACTCTCTCACACACACACACACACGCGCACACACAAACACTCTGTGGTTACCAGTTTGTCACTTTCTCCAATACTAAAGGAAACACTTACTTGTAGCTCGAAACTGCGATTACGACGCACGCTTTGGTGGGCTCCGGATTGATCACGATGCTGGACAGCCAATTGCGGAGATGAATTGCCTCCAATGGTGAGAAATTCATTCATGTCAACGGAGCCTGAATACGAGTGTCCAATACTGGACAACTTGGAACCTCGGTAAGAACCTCGCCGAAGACCTGAATGGGCCGCGGAGGGGGCAGAGAGCTCCTCTTCCTCATCACAATAGGACAGGTAGAAGCGGTCCATGGAGGCCACCTTGGCCTCTTCATAGAGATCCTTGGCCTTTTGGATCTGCTCTTTCCAGCACTGCAATGAGAAGACGTTATGAGCTTGAGACTCTTTCACTTTGGTAGCGTGGCCTCATTTCAAATAAGGCCAAGTTGGAACAAGAAATGTGGTAAGAGGTATATCATCACTCAAGTTCAAAAAGGAACTCTCTTCTCGCTCATCGATTTGCAAGGTCGCGAAAAGAAGGGTCTGTTGATTTGCATTTACGCCCAGGAATCGTATCTTATCTCATTGTTTCGAACGCTAGAGGTGTTCCATAGAGGGATTCTGTCAGATGAGAAATGTCAGATTTGAGTACCAACAACGATCAATGTCCAAATGGGAAAGACTGAAAGACTAAATCCCCAAAGAAGCCTTGAAGGCCAAGCAACGAACTTTGAGTTGGGAAAATGACAGATCCTTATCAAAAAACGCCCTTGGGGAAGAAAAAGAAGTTGGCATTCCGCTGACGAGAGCGAGTCGCCCACTGAATAGCCAAGTTGAGGTATGGAGTGAAATCAAAATGCGACCTACAAAATGTGGGACATGATCGATTTTGTCCCGCTTAGCTAAGGAATCTACCGCAAAATGGCAAAGATCTTCAATAACGAAACCCACGTTGAGCTCGTTTATGATGCTCAACTTCCTCTGCAGCCAGCAAGTGAAGGCCGTGCAAGAAGGCTTCTTGGAATGAGCTCAAATCATCGCTCTTCGTTGGAGTCTTGGCAAACTTTATCTGAAAATGAATTCTGTTCCAGAACCACTACTTGAACGCTCCTCAAAGAGTGCTTCAACAATCTCGCTTACATTGCTCGTGCTCAAGTTGATGGTATTTTTAGCGTATTTGGTCGGTTGCGCACGAAAGATTGGATCTAATCCAAATGTCAATTTCATAACCATCATCAAAGCATGGCCTTTTCTAAGGTGTAAATCCTAATGGTGGCCAAATGCTTTGTGCGCATATTTGGACCTCCAACGGACATGTCAGATATTCTGGACCAGATAGGAATGATTTGAGACGCTTAAAATACAAATGAAGGTCGTTAGCAACTGCAGTGTTGGTTCATTGCTAATCATTGAATTGAGAACGAAATTGCTGGCCAATCAAAGACTTGAAATAACTCCTAGACGTGGATCGAAGAAGCTTTGATTGGATAAGTGCTGATCATTTTTTGTCATTGCTCGACCGATATAGGTTTCTTATTTAGCCTATACGTCACCAAAGGCTGGATTAATCTATAACACGAATTTTCAAATTTCG
The DNA here is from genome assembly GCF_007210705.1 of Tigriopus californicus. Lineage (NCBI taxonomy): Eukaryota > Metazoa > Arthropoda > Copepoda > Harpacticoida > Harpacticidae > Tigriopus > Tigriopus californicus. The sequence goes on along the minus strand of NC_081445.1, from coordinate 14,436,284 downwards.
ATGACAAAAATCAATAATCTCAGGAAGAATAGTATTCTCGGGACAAGGAGAGACCTTGTTAATGGTAATGCTAAGCAGATTTCGACCTTCCAAAATAGTAAGTGGATGCCATGAATCTCATCCTTCCGATCATGGAACATCTCGAGCGCATCCATTCAATTACCTTGATAACTTTGTTCTCCGAACTGTGCAGTGTAAAGGCCGCCGCGACCACGTTCAATTCGCTCAGATAGACAAAGGCCAATCCGGCCGCATTTTGGCCTTCCTTGGAGATGTCCGTGCACAGGAGACGATCGATGATGTAAGGCTGTCGGATCACCTTGACTTTTCCACCTTCCGCCGATTTTTTATTGAGGTTCTTGCAGATCAACAGCATATCACTGAACAGAAAAGCGTGAATGTCCATCTGGAAAACGAAAAGACGAGAAGAAAGGCCATCAGAAGGGATTCAAGTTTGGACTTAAGGCGAAGGCAAAGGGGGGACGGGGAGGGGAGAGATCTGTTGACCTTGGCTGCAAATTGGACAAATAAACTTTCCAATTAGTTTCTACTACCCTTTTCCTTCAGGACTTGAGCAGTTTGAAACGAAAAGAGTTCCCTCCATTCTTGAGAAGGAACATCGATCTTCTCCTTAAGAAGGACGAGAAGAATGGGCCAAGGAAAAGAGAAGTCGACGGGGGAAGTATTGATTTCCATTTTAAAAGGGACGAATTATTCCACCTAATCCTGGCGAGAAGGCCCTGGTGAAGAGGAGAAACCGCAGTATTCAATTGAGAAGAGAAGGCTAACGACACACAATTTCAAGACGGAATTGTTTTCGCGCCTGTGACGTCAGCTTGATAGTTGGCATTAAGGGGTTATAATAAAAGCGGATGGATTCCCTAGTCAATAGTTTTCCCAACCACTTTTTTATTCGGTTATCTTTCGGTGGATATCCTGCGCAGTTAGTGCATGATATGGGACTTTCGATTGCGCGTCCCATGAAATTATCTTTAGATCAGAAGCCATGAAGTTCGTTGTGAATTCATAAATGTTTGATAAGCTATTGATTTTTAATAAACCAAGGACCTAGTCACTAGCATAGTTGGATTGTTTTAGAGCGACTCACATTGGCAGTGATTAGGCAAGATAATTGCGCGCACTTTCAATTGGCTTTAGATGGGTCGCGTGAAAACGTTTAAACATAGCTTTTAGTTATAATATAGTACATTTTCTTGAACGAAAGAAAGTGATTCCGCCTTAAAAGTCAAAGCTTTTTGTATCATATGGCGATGGGTCATTAAAAGTATTCGAATGGCCTTCACAAAGGACACATCAATGACAAGTTGCAGGCAAGTTTCCAGATTGCCATGACGGTTTTTTTGTTTTCATTTTTGCAACCCAGGCTCCACTTCACCAAGGCATTTAAAATTGTGGGTCCAACTAAAAGCTGAAATACTATTGACATTGGTGATATATTCGAATTTTGTAATTAGTACCAAAGTTCCCACCGGAAAAAAACAATTATTCACGTTTTAGGGGTAATAAAAAACGCTTAAGGATTCGGATCAAACTCAGCATGTGGATAGACCCTTTCCTAAATATTCTTTTAAACTTAAATCTGATCTTTATTCAAATTATGGCTTTCTAAGTGAGCTTTTTTTTATATTTTCAAATCCGACACCCTACCTGTTGTGGTGTTGACATCAACAGTTCTCAACACGTGGGCTTGAAATCTACCTTTAACTTGTGTACCTTTGTTTGCAAATCCCGCCATATTCACACCACTGCAATCCCAATGACCTCGTTGACCTGCATGTCCCGGGCTTTTGCGGGCTTCAATCGAGACCGATTGATGGACGTATTTACGGACGTGACTTTTAGAATCGCCAACACTGGCGAGACGCTTGGTGCACATTCCGCGGTACTCGGGTCTTTGTCCCCTTGGATCGCTCAATACCGGGATCAGATCACGTGCTCCTGCTCATCCAAGCCGTGTTGTCACGACAAGCCCCATTTGGACATTGTTCTCGTAGGCTATGATGCGTTCACGGTGGAGAAGATGCTGGAGACCGTCTACACCGGGCAAGCTCAAGTGAATGTGGCCACGGCCACGGCCATTGAGCAACTAGGTTCTAGCTTAGGGCTTCGTTTAGCTGCCAGTCTCTATCCAGATGAAGCCTTGAGGGTGAGTACACCCGGCCAAGAACCACGTGAGTCCGGATCAGTTGCGATCCGACCTCTGATCAAAGGACCCGAATATGAGATCAAGATGGAAACAGACCCTTTGGCAATGACAGGGGTTGATATAGATGAATCCGAGTCGTATTCTTCGAACCCCAAGAAATCCGGTTTAAGGTGCTTCAAGTGCCAAGAGGTCCACAAGTCAAGCACAAAGTTAAAGTTCCATTTATGCCGCACTCACTTCAAGACGGCTCTGATTGAAAAGTGTCAAGGCAATACGGGCGAGTGCGATATTTGCGGCTACTTGTTCGCCGATGTCGCCAGTACGGCCATGCACTTGGGACTGAAGCATGATAAGATCCGAGATTTCGTCTCCAAAGACGACCAACCCGAGATTTACAGTGACCAGGAGAAAAATGTATCACTTCAATCCATGATATTTGAGGATGAGCAATTTGCTTTGAGCATGCTTCGAAAAACACTGAATCAAACCAACCACCCCATGGTAAGTGAAAAATGACATGGCTTGATAGCTGAATTTTTTGCTGATTAATAAGAAACTCACACAATTTTCACTTAAAGGACCTATGCAATATATGTATGAAAAGCCGAGGAATCGGCTGCCAAATCAAGACTCATTTGAATCGTCACTTTGGATTTCTGTTGCTGAATCGTCGAGAGTGGTTTGAGGATCTGAAATGCGGCATCTGTTCAACCACACACTCATCCAAGTTCCATTTAACATATCATTTGGGCTTCGTTCATAAGAAATTTGAGGCACTTGCCAATGCCACTAGCGCATCGCGTATCACGTTTTTGGATTGATTAATAAAGTGAATAACGTTCAACCTTTACATATTATGAGTATTTTCATTCCACTTCTCCTCCCCAAGTTAATGGTTTTTTAAAAGGATCCAGAAAAGCAATTTCACAAACTCAATTTCAATGCATATACAGTATAAGCCTTTGATCACCGACGACACTGTAATCACCTTCTCCATACTAGATTTTTTAAAAAAAGGAAACATCTTCTATCCATGCTGCTAAAAAGGGCCCTTGACAATGTCATTCTGAATAAACTTGCACATAAATTGTGATTGAACGGGTTCCAAGGAGAATTTTTTTTCTCTTCACGTACCTTGGATGCCAATCCTTCTCTGAGTTTGAGATCACCTTCATACAGTATGAATCGCTTTTGGTTCTCGGTGCAGCCGATCATGGGCGTGGCCAGATCCAAACGACAATGGCTTTGAACCAACCGCTCCAGATCCTCGTCCTTTGTTTCCTGGAACAAGGAAAAAACAACGATGATTCTTGGATTGCTTGATTGAGATGGCTCTCCAGCCCTATCGACTCACAACTGGTTCGTAGGCCTCGATCCTGGCAGCAATGGTCTTCAATCGCTCATGCTCTTGACGTTGACGAAGATGCGAGTTGACATCCGACACAAATGCATCCACTTTCTCATCCTGGAAATGGACAATGGGATCTCATCAATATGCGATACCTTTACCTGCTTATTGGTCACCCTTAGTTCAAAGTTGCAACTTGTCGCCTGAAACCTGTTGGTTGTGGGTGGCTTTTGTTTCTGGCGGCAAATGACAAATGGGGGCAGGGAGGGAGGGAGGGATGTCAACTTAGAATTTAGAAGGCATCCAAGTGGCATTAACTGAAGGTGAAGTGGCCAAGTTGACGTGAGGCCTCAAGAGACGTCTCACGTCAGATTAGTGGAGCAAGTCTGTTCTGCTACCACTCGAAGAGTGGCACAGTGAAAAGGGCTTTTTTTATTATTTAGTCGGTGGGTGGTCGGGTGATGTTTCCGTTCGGTCTTGGTCCGAGTGTCTTATTTTGAGGGGACGATAATCTATTAGGGTCGCTTTGTCCATTGTGGGGCCAGGTTGGCCTTTTCATGCCTTTCATCACCCAAGTGTAGCGAAGACAGACATGGCCTTACCATAAGAATGAGGTTGTTTCTTTGGTGCTCCTCATCAGTCTTCTTGAGAATTGCCTTCAACAGCAAGGAGTACTTGGTGAGACGTTGCATTGGTCGGACCAGAATGTCGAGCAGACGGAGTCGATTGCAGTCTTTCTGAGTTTCGCACCACTGTAAGGAAGCACATGATATTTAAAGGCCGTGAAAATGGACTGGGAGATGGTATGGCTCTTTATTGTCAGAAGAGATCTGCAACGAACGCGTGGTGTGTACTTTTGAACTTTAAAAAAAAATGTGTAATTTTCTTCTCAATGGCCGGTGCCAATCCAAAAGCCAAGGTTGATACTGTTCGAGCTCTTTCGCTTGAGAAGAACAAAAACCAGACTTTGACATTGGATGGAAGAGACCTTTTCGTTTCGCTCGGGGATTTGCTAGCTAATCAAGTTTAGAGGATTCAACCCTCCGAGAAGGTTCATAAAATCGGAACTGAAGTAGTTAATCAATCAATCAATAAATCGTTCGTTTCATTTCATGAATATTCAATGAAGGGGGCGACCTGCTTTTCCGTTAATCAACTCGCCCATAAATCCCATTTGTGAAACAACTCTCTGCTCTCAGGGAATAATGGTGGCAAGAGTAAAAATACAAATTGAGCCCCACTCGAAACTTGCGAAAACGACTCCACATTTCCCTGGAGCACCATTCTCCACTTGTGGAGAATTCCACATGGAACCGTAGTTACACTCTCATTTCCTCCACACAAGTCGGGGATTTTCTTAATGCTTGGGCCTGCCCGGCCTATTTTTTTTTTTTGAGAGCTCGAGCATGAATATAAATTGAGAACCACTCACCGCCAGATATGCCTTGAAAATTTCATTATTCCTATCTTGATCACGACAGTATTCCTGACAATTGGTTTGATCTGAGCAGTACCGCGAATACGGGCTGAAGATCTCCTCGAACTGAAAATAAAATAAAATTACACCATAACATACGACACATGCTTGTTTCTAATAAAGGACAAAATCATCAAGTTCGTTCTTGGTCGTACCCGTGAACTACCCATATATCGGTACGTACAACGTACCCACCCAGAAAAAAAAGTCACCCGTCAATCCTGGCTCGTTCTTGTCAACCAGGTTTGTTTGAACAGACACTCTCTTTCATTACAAGCTTTCGATCCGAATGATACCAAACGCTACCACAAACTCACTCGACGACTACTCCGACATCTTCTAGATAAAGCACTACATAAAAGAGGAATCGAGCCACATATATTTTGGGGATAGGAAAGTTCTGCTTCTGAGCAAACAATCGAAGAGCAAATACTTCATGAATATAAAATCGAATAAATAAAAAAAATAAAAAAACCCTCATCCTGCTTCATGGTGATAGTTATTTCCAGTAGCACTAAGGAAGTCCGCAAAAAAAAACAACGAACAATGTTATTACATAGAGTGCTTTAAATGGCTTCAGCTGGCTTTTGTCCGTGAGAAAGTACGAGTACATCCAGCGCAAGTATGAGTAAATATAGAATACGAGTCTGACGCATGTTGATAACAACGACAAACCAGGAGTCCATATTCACATTCGGGCAGAGTCTGCCGAACTATTGTAGCGTATTGACTCGTTAATGAGCCGAAATTACTTGACGGACTTGCTTTTATCACGACGTGTTTTTTTCCATATCGGGACCAGAGCAACGTTTGGCAAAGAATAAAAACGTGTTGTCGTTTTCGGCCTCGAGTCTTGAGAAGAAACACATTTTTGGCTATCTCTCGCTTGATCCTAAAAATAGGTTTTTTTGCTAATGGCCAAAACTTCCAGGAGATTTCCAAAATTTACTGCAGAACATCTCAAAGAAAAATGAAACAGGACAAATTGACCGTGCTAACTTGCTATGCTAAAAGGTAGACTAGAAGCTCTCAAGGGATTGGGCAAACGTCGGGAAATAGGATGGCTTTTAGCATTGGAGTCATAGACTGTTGTTTCTTTAAAAGCATTAAAGTTTATCTTTTATCCGTGACTTTTAACGCTGAACTAAAACTCCTTCAAAGGTTGATTTAACCGCCTCCTACTTAATGGCGTTATCGAGGAAAAAGCTAGGGACTATTTATTGTCTTTTGATTTCATTTATAAATACAAGACAATCAATGGGACCTCAGGGTAGAGAAGTCAAAAACTTGAATCATCATTCAAAGGTGCATCTTAAAAGTAGACATATATGATCAAATAATAATTTTACTTATGCAATTTCTTTCCAGTGATCGTGGGTAATTGGTATACATATACCAACAATGGGCTTGAAAAACTCAACACATTTCAGTAAATATATATGCGTAATGGGACCTTTGATTAACAATTTATTGAAGACTGCTTGTACGAGAGAGAAAGAAAAAACAGGCCAAGCATGATGATGATGATGATGACCCAGTCAGTCATCCAAGGTAGAGGGGACCCCTGTTCATTTTTGAGGCATGATTGATGAGACAAGGAGAGAGAAGAATGCAAACTCTTTTTTTCTTCTCTTCCTTTCTCTCCCTTTCTCTCCTCTTTGGTTCTCCCTTGGGAGGAACTTGTATTTTCCTCGATTCACACAACTGCAAACTCCAGTCTTGATGATCAGAATGATAGGTTGTCTGGCTGTGGGTGACAAATATAAATGGCGTCTCTTAGCATGCAGATTCTCGAGGAACTTTGCTAATCAAAATTTCCATCCTTACATCCACCACCGAGTTCAAAAAGTCGGTTGTTGTTCGCTTTCTCTAAAAGGCCTTTCTCGATGGACCGGACAGCATTTTTTTGGCCCAAGGCCAAGTTCACTTGAGGAATGACCAATGAACACAGAGGGCCATGTGTCTGTCTACCCTTTGCTAAAGTTCACTACCACTAACCCAGAGGGGTAACAGGGGACAGCGAATGAGCCCAAGCAAACTATTTTAACGAGCCTACGAGGTAATTAGGTTGGCGGGTTCGAGGGAGACTGTCCTTAAAGTCTCGAGGATGGATTAACAGAGGGCTCACGGACTGTCGTAAGATCGTCTTTTGGGTGTCTCCTCCGTTCAATACATGAGATGCCATTGGAAGGAGGCTTTGGATGAATTTCAAATTTGGCAGTACACACTTCCAGTTTGACATTATTATTCAAGTGTCTCGAGTTCCGAGATGCAAAATAAGGCAAATGACCACATTTCCCAGACGGAAACGGACCAATTTAGAATCTAGATCTCAATGAAGTGGGTGCCAAGACTATTTTTTTTTGGTACTGCTTTGGCCATTGGATGACAAAGGCACAAAGAGCTAGTGTGAGAAGCGCTTCCATGAAGACCGCCAGCCTGATTGCCACGGGAAGAAAATATGGAAATACATGTTGAGCTAATTATCTCTTCCCAAGGAGGGAAACGACATTCTCTTTGTGAGTATTTTTTGTTCAAAGCATGTTCTGTGAATAGACAATGGGAGAGGAAATTGCCATTTTCCAACACAAGAGACGGCCAAGAAGCACGGAGGAGCTCTGCCAAGATCTTTTAAAGGCTACCTCCTACCACCACAGCTCCGCTACTAGTACACAGCACTACTTGAAGGAGACCTCTCCAGTTGAACAATTGCCAATCCCGCCCACGAAGCAGAGATCATGTTCTTACCTTGAGAAAGCCATCCACCATCATGTTGGGATCCAGAGGTTCCCCAGAGATCCTGGAAGCCTTCACCATGGGGTTGATGTTCTCATGCCAAAAGATCCGGTTGGCAGTGTAGATCTCGGGGATGTTGCAGAACAGGCGCTCCGTATCGATTTCCGAGAGGATCGAGTTGTTTTGCAGATTGCAGAGGCAGTTCAAAAAGAGCTGGAATGAAGCGTGAATGGGTGTGAGTGGAATGCCAATTGTCAATTCCCACCACCAGCACCACCACCACTACCACCCACGGGGACTTACATCTTGGATGACCTTCAGCGTCCTGATGTAGGCCACTTCGGTCTCGACCAACTCCCAGATGGCCGCTTGTTGGCTGCGAACCCGCTCGGAGAGTCCATTCGAATGCCGGACAATATCTGACCAGTCCTCTTCCAGGCTGTATAAGGCTGCACACACCACATGAGTACACAGTTATGGAATAAGTGAGAGAAAGCCGGTGATTAATGGTTGCCTGGTTGAGGGGGTATTAACAGTTTCTGCGTGGCTCGTTCGTTGCCCTTACCTTCTTCCACTTCGTCCTCAAATGCGAAACTGGCCTGATGGTGAAGCTTGGGGATGCCGATCTTTGAATAGTTGTCCAACTGGCTCACTAAGGCGCCCATTTTGGATTCCTACGAGGACACACAGAAGGAAAGGGGTGAAAGGTGAATTTATGGTCCACCAATCCCATTTCTCCGAGACACTACGTGATGCTCCTCACGAGCCATTATGGCCTTTACGCCAGGTAGACCGATAAATTCGGTTCCAAATTCAATTGCACTCCGCTCAAACTGCATTTAGCCATTCCAAGTTCTCTCGAAGGGAGCAGAATCTTCAAATCTTGGGATGGAACATACCTCGAATGGGTGGAGCATATTCTTTCCCCTTATTTCTGGCATTTTTAGAGCCTTGCATGGGGATAATTGCTCTCTGTTCGCCGACCTCGATACAACGAGTTTCATTAGAGGCTTTATAATAGCCTCCCTCCTCCAAATCCTGGTGCATTGGTTTGGCTCCTCTCCCCCCTCCTTCTCCCATTTGGTATTGCTTGTGGGTTAATATTTGGACATAAGACCAAACCAAAGCCAATTTAAAAGCCCACAAACGAAACCCCATTGTTTGTTCACGTGCAATCTGTTTCAAAAGGATCCCAACCAGAATCACGTCGGCCAGCCAAGCAAAGAAGGGGGGAAATAATATCCTGCCTGGCCTTCACTGGCAATCATTCCGCTCCTCGAGCCTTTGTCACGAGAGCGGTATCCGTTTTGGATTAGGACTTCTGGTTGCACTCTGCTTTGATTTACCTCCCATCGAGTACACTCACACTCACGGTGCCATATTAGTAGTGCCACCCAAGCGGTGGGCATTTGTTCTTGTTTTCGCTTTTGGTGCCTTTTCTTACCTTGGAAGAGCCTCCCCAAAGGCCGCTCCATCGATTGGCCGTCTTAGCGGCCTTGTTGGCCACGGCCGATCCCGCGGATTGTCCGCTATTGGGAGCGAGTGAAGTGGAGGCATTGGTGGTGCTGGAGACCCGAAGGGTGTTCGTGTCAAATGAGGCACTGATATTGAGGGCTGAAAGACTCTGCTGCGGATTGGAGGACCCCAATCCACCGAAGGAGGAACTCAAAAGCGAGGCTGTCTCCTCGGAGGATGAGGCCGAGTTGAACAGACGAGATTTGGAACGACCACTCTGCAACAACGGAAACGGTTGAGCCAGATGGATAAAACATTTTATACGGAGTCGCAGGCGAAAAAAAAACCATTGGCATAGATTTGTGGGACCTCCATGTCGGATGCACTGTACGTTCTGCACACACGGTACAATGACGAGGAAGGAGGAATGGATATTCGTGGGAAACTCGAGCCTCACTTTCGAAGGAATCCTAGGAAGCCAACCGCTAGCTCCAATTAGCCAAGAGTGCGCCGAAACTTGGCTTCCAGATTCTCCTTGTCGTCTTTCCTCACCTCATGGGAAACCCACTTGGAACAAGTGGACATGATCCTTCTTAATTCGCACCCCTCACTTCTAATGCTACATGAATGATTGTTGGAACTACTTACATTGCTGACGGCCGATGCTTTTCGACTGGGAGGAGCGGTCACGGAGATCCGCTCAGACGCACGAATCGGAGATTTGGAATCGTCTTTGGCTGAAACATGGAAAACAGCATGCATACATATACTATATTAGTCACCATGGTTGATTGAGCTGGTTGTTTTCTCGTTTAAAAAGTAGCTAAAGGCCCTTCTTTAGGCTTTTTATTCATTAGTTGTTTTGAAAAAGGAAAGAGATCAATATGAGCGATTCCTGTCTTCTTGATCATCTTGTAAATTATTCAAAATCCAAAAATTTTTTCTAACATTCCTTGCGGCTGCTGTTTTCGTATTCAGTGTGTCTCTTCTGTTTAGCAACCAACTCAGTGCTCAGCGAGTCACGTGCTATCTTTAAAAGTGGATGAATTCATTTTCCTCTTAGGTTCAGAACAGGAAACATGCGTAAGTAATCGTTGGCCAAAAAAGAGAAGTACACCTCTTGCGATCATCATTTTCCTGATGGCAAAGACCTTTAATATTGTTACTAATAATAAAATTCAACTTGGAGAAACAAGTGTTTTCTTGTCAACCATTTTGTTACGTAATACTAAAACCAATCGCCAATGGTTTTTAGAGCAAACCTCTGCTTGAAGGGCATATTTCTTCCCATCCTTTCGACCAGAAACAGGGTCGAAAGTCAAGGGAAACGAACAAGGATTACGAGACTTTCCGGTACAACGAAGCCCTTGACGTCAGACAGGACTTTGAAAAGACCTCAAATTCCCCAGGGAGGCGAGTAATTTTCCAGGATTTTTCTTGCCCGTCAAAAAAGACTTGAGCGGATCATACGTCTTTATCCCAAGGAACACACACACTCACACACTCATACTGTACATGGATGGCATCACCTCTGAGAAGACGTGATTAAAAAGACACGAGAAAAAAAAAACGTCCCTGGGTTAAAGGGCGGCAATTCTCTCATTTACTACGAACCACAGCGGCCCATTATCTTTGTCCGTTGGAGAGCAAATGCCGGGTTGGATTTATGGCTCGAGGAAGTATATAACTCACATTGATCAATGATATGAGACCCCCCCCCCTTTCAGTGGAACACTCGATGAAGTTTCCTTTTCTTCCCCTAAACCCAAAAAAGCGGTTCCCTACCGATTAGAGATGGGCCAGTTACATTTCTTTAAGAGTGAGCAGCACCACTACTTCCCAACGTACATGGAACCCGATTGTCCCCCGAACTCACCTCGAATGTTGATCACTTTACCTCCCAGCCAGGCAGTCTCTGTGGTCAAAAGAGGTAAGGGTGTAGTGGAATTATCTAGATAGACGTTAATCGAGTCCACATCTATGCCTCGACGCTCGCACACGGTGGCAATGGCTTCCCTGAAAACAAAAAGAGTAGGAGGTTGCATTATTGAACAACCGAGTGTTCCATAATCCAATGATCGCTGAAGAGCTCAAGAACTGAAGGAGATCCTCATTGGGTGGACGTGAGAGTTGAGGAGAGAGAAGGCAAGCAAGTAAGCAAGCAAGCAAGCAAGCAAGCAAGCACCTGCGTAAAGATATCTTTCTTGGGTGTGATTCCCATTGTGGAGCGGCTATTTGGCCTCCTCGAAACTGGCAAACCTGCTCCGATGGAAAGTCATTATTTTCCCCATGGGAGCTTCCCTGGGGCAAGGATTGAGCGCGAATCAACTGACAGGGCCTGAGGAAAAGTGCCAGAGGAACAAATTTAATGAGTGACGCCAGGAACCCTTTAAATCAAGTCGAGGCTTGGCGAGAGCACCTATCAGATTTGGAGTGGATTCTTAAGAGGCCCTTAGAGGAACGCGTTGCCAAAGTCTTGAGCTTTTCAAAAGATTTCCACCCGCCGGATAAGCCGCTTCGTGGGCTGTGGATCTGTCGCAGATCAGGTAGAGATCGATTCGAATTTGACAATGACAACTTTTTCTGATTGTTACTACTCGTCTCCATCGTGGAGAGTTGGGTTAATACAATGTAAGTGATGTGATGTGTGGATCACTACTTGGAATAAATCAAACTGATCGAACTTCCCGTTATCAAAATTGAACGAAGGCGAGAGAACAGGGTTTGCCTATTAGCAGCACACACCCAAACGACTTGAATTGCAAGCAACCCCAGAGCCACTTCTTTTCCGCCCAAACAAATAAGGGAACAATGTGTTCCGGGGATAAATCAAGATCATCTGACGCATTTATCGTGATCCATGCCCGCCATAACCAGACAGACAGGTAAAAAATAAGACGCGTCTGGTGGCGTTTTTGTCGTGCTTGGAGCCAACCCTGCTGTTGTTAAGTTCTGAACAATAAGATTAGATTTGAAAAAAAAAGAAAGAATGACTCAAAATCCTTGGGAACTCAGGTGAAGGAGCACTGAAGGCTTTATGCCTTTGCGAAAAAGCTGATTCATCATCGAGGGCTCTTATCACTCAAAGACCATCCTCCAGTACTGTGCGTGGGTCGAGGAAAAAGCAAGCTCTCCCACATTTCTCACCTTAGCGCCAATAGGCGCAATAGAGTGATTTATTTTTCTTCGTCTTGTTGTTAGACGAGGAGACGAAGAAGGTTAACGCATTGAAATATTGTCGAGTTTGGCCATTGTCGTCGATGAAGAAAGGCCATTTGGCCCTCCTAAAGAACACTCTTATTGTCCTTCGAGATTCAAAAGCGGCAGGAATTCAGAAGATTTAACAGGAATGTCGAGGATAAACTCTGGACCATTCTTTGACGTCAGGCCAAGACCTTCTGTCCTCGAGATTCCGAGAGACTCAGGCACATCTTCACACCAATCATTGTCTCCCTTTCCTCTTTCTTCTTTCCTCTTTCCTCTTTCCTCTTTTCTTCTATCTCTCATGTACAGAATACCTCCAAGAATTGCTCTTAACTTGATGAAATTGGATTGCTATTGAGACTAAGAAGGTGTCAATGCGTATTCGAAGGATGGGGGTGAATGCCAAGTTGGGGAAGAAGATTGGACAAGAAACTTGGAAGGGATCCCGACTTGGTCCACTTAGCTTATGCAAAAAAGCTTTGGACTCCTCTTCCAGCATCCAATTCCACGTGAGGTACTCGGATATTCTTCAAGTCAGGTCTTTCGCTCCAGGTAATATGCTTCGTCTATTGGTTGTTGAAGGGGAAAAAACATGGGAAAGCCAAAGTTTGGACGCCGAGTTTCTCGGACCCTTCGAAGTTTTAGTTTTGATCAGTTTTTGAAAACTTCAAGTGACTTGGGGGAAGTGTGCAAAGACATGAATCTCAAGATTGAATTAGGATGAACGGAAAATGTTTAATAAGTCGACAGACGGCGAGATGAATCGCTAAGCTTACCTGAGACAAGTGCCTCGAGTGGCCGGCATGAATTCCTCAGGCCCTCTCTCCCCATCGAAGCATTCGAAGCTGACGGTGAGAAATTCCGAGCTGGAAACCTGCAAAATGAATCCGACAGACCATCATACCACCTTCTAACCAAATAGTCTGACTGTATGTACGAGTATGTAGCTTAGGCAAAAGAACCCGTTGCCGTTTGTGGTTGAAAAAGAAACCTTTAATTGGCTAGCTTCGATCCACTGATGTTCTAGCAATGCTGTTCGTTACTTTTTGCTTGTGGTAGAATCATGGTGGCATACTTGATTTGAATTGAAACGCACTAATGATGAATAGGATCGAAGTGAGTTGCTTGTAAGACTATTCCACTTGAGCTGAGCTCGATTGTTTGATTTTACTTTTTTCTTCAATGGTTGAATTTGTAGCCGTAAATGACCAAATCAATGTTCATTTTCATGATTGACGAGGTTGGGTGAGCTCAGCTACATCTTCCGAAAGAAAAGTCAAATCAAGTTCCCACAACCTTATCTCCTGAAGGGTTAATATCCCTCAACCCAATTAAATCCATAGTGCAACTATCATGCTCATCTCGAAAACAAAGTGCTAATTTGTCGTGGTTCCAAGGGCCCGCATATGTGTGTGTGTGTGTGTGTGTGTGTGTGTGTGTGTGTGTGTGTGTGTGTGTGTGTGTGTGTGTGTGTGTGTGGTGTGTGTGTGTGTGTGTGTGTGTGTGTGTGTGTGGTGTGTGTGTGTGTGTGTGTGTGTGTGTGTGTGTGTGTGTGTGTTGTGTTGTGTGTGTGTGTGTGTGTGTGTGTGTGTGTGTGTGTGGTGGTGTGTGTGTGTGTGTGTGTGTGTGGTGTGTGTGTGGGGTGTGTGTGTGTGTGTGTGTGTGGTGTGTGTGTGTGTGTTGTGTGTGTGTGTGTGTGTGTGTGTTGTGTGTGTGTGTGGTGGTGTGGTGTGCTGTGTGTGTGTTGTGTGTGTGTGTGGTGTGTGTGTGTGTGTGTGTGTGTGTGTGTGTGTGTGTGTGTGTGGTGTGTGTGTGTGTGGGTGTGTGTGTGTGTGTGTTGTGTGTGTGTGTGTGTGTGTGTGTGTGTGTGTGTGTGTGTGTGTGTGTGTGTGTGTGTGTGTGTGTGGTGTGTGTGTGTGTGTGTGGTGTGTGTGTGTGTGTGTGTGTGTTGTGTGTGTGTGTGTGTGTGTGTGTGTGTGTGTGTGTGTGTTGTGTGTGTGTGTGTGTGTGTGTGTGTGGTGTGTGTTGTGTGTTGTGTGTGGTGTGTGTGTGTGTGTGTGTGTGTGTGTGTGTGTGTGTGTGTGTGTGTGTGTTTTCCAGGCTCGGTCAAGAACTTTTTTTGTGGGCTCAAGTTAGGAAGAAAACGAAAACTTTCCGTCCAAGGTGTGTGTGTTTCAAACAAAGTGAATATGAAAGTCCCCCCCCAGGATCTGTGTTGCAGTTGTCGTGCCTTACCTTGCCAGTGGTGGATAGCTTGCGTCTACGTTGGTAGCCGCTGCTTGGTGGGAGAGGCCTCCCCCGGCAATCACAACGTAAAGGCACAGTGAGCCGTCTTCGGCCAATTCGGTCTCCGACCGACAGTCCGCGTCCATGCTCATGTTGGACATTGGATTGAGCGCATCGATACTAGTAAGGCTCTTACTTCGACCCTGAAAGTAGACGAAAGTGGCATCTGGTGACCATGTTCGTTGTACTCTGGAGGCCAGCTTTGGGAACGTGCTAAGAGTTAAGTTTGTTATGGTAATTGAGTTGGTGAATGTTGATCTAATGCCATACCCCAAGTCGAGGCCTAACCGTCGATGGGAGGAATTAGGTTGTTTTGGGTTTTGGTACCTTGAGAGTTTGGGAGAGAGGAAAAGCAGCTTTCAGGTCTCTGCCTCATCAAGCAGGAAACTTTGCCAGTCTTAATCCTGGCCGGGTCTGGTCTGCGGATCTTAAATATTTGATGCTCAGGGACCACTTACAGTGCTCCTGAATCCTGTATCCTGCATTCTGCATGTAGAGGAGCTATGAACCAACAATCGGTCCTTTCATTGTTGTCCCTTAAACGTCCAGCCTTGTGGCACTTACCGAATGATTGCCATTGATCTTATTTTGCTTCATATTCACAGCTGGCACACCGAGGAACATGCCTAACGACCGTGGCCGAAATACTCCTCCTTTGAAAGAACTTGATAGGCCGTATTTACGTTTGGGTGCCGGGACTGGCACATGAGGGCACGAGATCTTTGTCCCCGGCTCCACCCACCTCGGCCTGTTTGAGGCCTTCATTCTTTTCCGTGGTGTCCGGCGAAGGGCTCGAGGTCCTGGTCGAGGACAAGGACGAGTTCCTCCGGGACTCACAACTGGACTTGCTCACATTCGATTGATGGGACGACTTCCGATGCATTCGGAAACTGTTCGACCGCGATCGGATCAGCTCTCCGAGGTCGAAACATGACAAAGATGAAGGGGATTGATGTGGTCCCGCTTCTCAGACAAACTGGTCCATACTGAGCACTTAGTTCGTTGCGAAAATGGAACACAAACTTCGCATCAGAAGACCACTTCCAATGCCATTCATCACGTGAAACTTTTGTGAGTATCTGCTACCCGAGGACAGAGGCAGATGAAGAAGGAAGGGCAAAAAAAACGGCACCTCTCGAATGACTTGTTAGCCACTGTTGAATGGATAGAAAGCGGATCATAATCCGGCCTAAGGCTCGCATTGTTCCAATATTTGGCAATTGGATCAACTTGTTCACTCACTGACTAATGATCGCCCCATGCACGCACGCACTCATGCACTCACACATACACTCACACACTATCAGTTTCTTAGTCCCATTCATAGTACCCTCGTCCAAGACAAAGATGGAAATAGAGATCGAGACCGAGACAGAAAAAGAACACCCGACGGAAGGTTCCGATCAACCGGGGGCATGAAATTGGGCACTTCCAAACACCTCCAACCACAGACAGATGTCGTGTCAATGGACCATCTTCCAGAGGCTCTGGAAGATCACTATTAATGCCATGTATCCACTATATCTACCACAACAAATGATCTCGTTCAGTGTGCACCGCCGCATGCGTCAGAGCAGCCACTCTCCGTCTGAACTTGAACAGACTGAAAAGGGCTCGCCGTATCCGAGCCAAGCAACCAAGCAAGCAAGCAAGCGGCCAACGCTCTTCAACGATCCCTTCATTCCTCTCTCTCTCTCGTTCTCTTTCTTTCTTTTTCTTCTTTCTCTTTCTTCTCTCTCTCTGTCTGTCTTTCTGTCCGCTTTTGCTCTTTTCTCGGCAATGGGCTCGCACCGATTGAAAGGCCCGTTCTTCCTTCCATTTCCGCCATTATCCACCGAGCATTCACGTTGAACGACTTTTCCCTGGGCCCTTGAAACTTGAAATAGATGCAAATATGCAGATACATCAATACAATGAAAAAGTGGGGTTTCTCCGACATAAACGGCTAAGATAAATGTAAAACAGGCCATTAAAAGTCGGTTCCTTTTGGTCCAGGAGAAGACGGTGTTTGGAGAGAGACGTATCGTCGTATTTCCGACTTTTGTGCGTACATTCAGGACGTAATTGATCGATGACCCGTCCTTTGAAGCCAGTTTCTCATCACTACTGGCCTGTACTTTGGGATTAGGGGATCTACGTATTCTGGCGTTATCAGTTTCGTGAAAGAATACTTTATCTTGTATTAAGTACCCACCAATAAAGGTGCCAATTGTGTCCCTCAAATCGTCTGAGTCTACATACAAAGGCCAGACTTGGTAGTTGGTAGGCACGATGTCCTTTGGATTGATAAAGGTGACATGCGTCTCCTGGTTTTGCAGGGAAATGCAAAACAAATAGAGAAGCCCCATTTGGGAACTGAAAATCAATAGCTTGGAAACAGGGGGAACACAAGCATGTGCTTTCCATCCTCCTCCATTTTCATGCTCTTCAACGCGACCTTTCTTGTACCAGGAAATGAACCAGTGGTGGTAGTAGTAGTAGTAGTAGTAGTAGTAGTAGTAGTAGTAGTAGTAGTAGTAGTAGTAGTAGTGAGTAGTAGTAGTAGTAGTAGTAGTAGTAGTATAGTAGTAGTAGTGAGTAGTGAGTATAGTAGTAGTAGTAGTAGTAGTAGTTAGTAGTAGTAAGTAGTAGTAGTAGTAGTAGTAAGTAGTAGTAGTAGTAGTGTAGTAGTAGTAGTAGTAGTATAGTAGTAGTAGTAGTAGTAGTAGTAGTAGTAGTAGTAGTAGTAGTAGTAGTAGTAGTAGTATAGTAGTAGTAGTAGTAAGTAGTAGTAGTAGTAAGTCAGTCATCAGCGGGATCAAGCCGTGGCCTCACTCAAGGCTCTGATTCCCGTTTTCAGAGTACCACTCCTTACGAGCTAAATCGGCTGAGTGCTTGGGCATGAACGTCAGAACGAGGTTCCTAGGGTAGCCCAGAAATAGCGGGAAATAAACAAGAACTAATGTATCAAGGTATGAAGATCGAGAGGCTCCAAATGTGTGTTGAGGCATTTTTTTCCATTTCCGTGGACCATCTGGGCATTCTTGCCACCACCTCGTCAAGGGTCCAGAAGACGTCCAAAGGCCAGAGCGATGAAGCCGATAAGTTAACGAGGATAAAGGCCGTGAGTTTTTTCCAGAGTTTGCTGGGTAATGAGATGATCAAGTCACGTCAAGAGTTGCTGAGGTCGCTATGAGAGATGACATAATGAACGAGATAGCATTCAGTTTCGGTTTTGGAGGTCACCAATTCATGAGCAAGGACATGGGATTCCATAATGACTCAATAATGGCCTGGATTTGAAACGCGAGGAAGGAAAGAACAAAATGTCCTTGGATTAACTGATGCCTTGGAGGAAAATCAGGGCTTAGTTAGACATGATGAGAAACCAGCTTCATTTCCTTCTCATAATCTTTGGTTTCAACAAGTTCAAGTTACTTTCTGTTATCTGCACTAAAACAGTTGACAGTTTAAAAGTAAGCTCCTCTTTATCGCAAACCAAAGGGTTAAAAACAAAGACCTGTGCGATCAAAACAGACCAATGGAACCATACAATACTTTTGTTATTGATTAGCTTGTGTTCGTTTGCATTACAGCGACTGTTAGAATGACAATTTCAATCCGGTTTGTTTTTTAATCTCAATGGACTCCAAGTCCTTTAAAAAGGCTGTGCATAAGGCTTCTGATCACAATTTCACGTCCATATAATTCAGACGTAAAGGCGAAATCAGTTTCGAAGAACAAAGAAACATTAAATTGATTCCATTTTTTTAAAAATATTTTGGACATTGAATAAAAAAAGGAGATGAAGACATCCCAATTTTTGAGAGGTCACCAGAACTTTTGAGGCCTAATAGCTCTTTCTTCAGGCAATGAATTATTAATTAAGGGAGGTTTTCAATTAACGAAGTATTTGATCAAAGGCCACAATTTTACTCATTAACGCACACAAAATATACTTTGAGGATTGAAAAAGTAGTTTTTGGACTTATTTTTGCTATTTCAAAGTTTTTACAATCTGATGATTGTATTTTGGTATTGATAATTAGGCTAGTGACCTCCCCTCCCCCTAAAAAACCGCGATACGTCATTAAGTTGCTTAAAAACCCATTTACAACTATAGGAACATGTTCTTTAAAATAAAAAAAGAATGGTCCCCGCAATCAAGGCCAAATTCCAAAGCAGAGGAATAAAGCTAGTGCGATGGAATACTTGAGATAATCTCGTCAAAATATTTTGTATAAATCTAACACATGCCATGATTTCAAGGACCCGAAATATCCAGGTTCCAAGATGGCGAAATCTATGACATTTATTGAAGTTATAGGGGTTAAACTGTTTTCACCCATTGTCTGTTTAGCCACAATCCAAAAGTAGTATGAAGTCAGTAAGGTGAGTGTGTTGGGTTGTTATTCGCCATTTTGACGACAATCGCACTGCACTCACCTTGGCCAACGAGAATTGATATTGGCGTCAAAAAAGGCGTCAAGGGGCAGAGACCAAGTTGGGCCGACCGGATTGGTCTGAATCATCGCCGAGGGAAACAGGAGCAAGCGTCATTATTAAGTACCATGCCTTACTCGCAATTAACTGGGTTCTATATTTTAGGCACTACGCTCGCCTCAGGAGCCGTCAAGCCCAGAGGCCTCGGGTTCAAAATCTAATTAGGACCCACCCATATCCCGAGACACGGATCAATATTGCTCTTACCGTGATTGTCACTTCTTGTGGCGCGTATAATAGGCTTTTCTTCCGCTTCAATTTGTTGCCTCGTCTCACAGGGGTTGTTGATTGGAAGCTCTGTTGAAACGAGAAAGAATGCGAGCTGGGCTCTAACGCAACAACGAGAAAGACCGTCCTTTGTTATCTCTCATGTCACCCTGAAGAGAGCTCCGTCCATTCAACTTGGGGTGAGATGTCGAGTCATGGGCGAAATGACCAAGATGGTTGTGGATTGCTCACTTCCTAGGTCCTCGTCAAGATCCTCGTCCTCCTCATCATCCTCGTCCTCGTCGGACAGATTATCGATATTGGCCGGCAAGGACACGGCATTGGAGGATTGAAGAGCTAAAACTGGGAAGAGTCAAAGAGGATGCATTTCTCAGTCGTACCACGATTCATCGTCAGCATTTAGTGATGTTTGATAAGACAAACGGACGTTTTGTCAAAAGCGGGATTTTTTGGGTGGCATGTTACTGCCAAGTACGACAAATGATTTGGGTCCTAGATTTTTAAGGCATTAAAAAAGTGACAGAAAAATATCATTGCGGCGAATACATACTACATTTATAGTCATAATTCTTCACACACACATTTGGCCAATGTCAGTCTGGATTGAAGATTGATTAAAAGATTCTACACATTTTTTCTTTTGCAAGGGATCTATTAATTGAAATTTTATAAAGTTTCCAAACGTTTCTTTAAAGTTCAAACCTTGATCGTTGATTCGAAAAGCATATACGTATGCAGCACGACATTTCATATGTTTTTTAAGTGATAAATCTTAACTATCACATCCTCCCCAAAAATTATTATTACGAACCAAAAGCGAGCGACAACATCTTATAGTATTTTAGCGAGTGGTTACCTCTGAAATAGTCCAATATCAATCAAGTCGTACGTGTCAATGGAAGGCACGACAAGAATTGTTGCGTGCTCCTTTAGCTATG
>NC_081445.1:14374945-14415912 GCF_007210705.1 Tigriopus californicus | reverse complement strand
TGTCGTGTCAATGGACCATCTTCCAGAGGCTCTGGAAGATCACTATTAATGCCATGTATCCACTATATCTACCACAACAAATGATCTCGTTCAGTGTGCACCGCCGCATGCGTCACGAGCAGCCACTCTCCGTCTGAACTTGAACAGACTGAAAAGGGCTCGCCGTATCCGAGCCAAGCAACCAAGCAAGCAAGCAAGCGGCCAACGAAGGCGGATGTACGGTACAGCAGAAATCCTCTTTCAGAGTCTCGAGTGCAGAGGGTAGCAGCTCTCTGCAGAGCAAATTCTTGCTCTGTGTGTGTGTGTGTGTGTGTGTGTGTGTGTGTGTGTGTGTGTGTGTGTGTGTGTGTGTGTGTGTGTGTGTGTGTGTTTTCCAGGCTCGGTCAAGAACTTTTTTTGTGGGCCTCAAGTTAGGAAGAAAACGAAAACTTTCCGTCCAAGGTGTGTGTAGTTTCAAACAAAGTGAATATGAAAGTCCCCCCCCCAGGATCTGTGTTGCAGTTGTCGTGCCTTACCTTGCCAGTGGTGGATAGCTTGCGTCTACGTTGGTAGCCGCTGCCTTGGTGGGAGAGGCCTCCCCCGGCCGAATCACAACGTAAAGGCACAGTGAGCCGTTCTCCGGCCAATTCGGTCTCCGACCGACAGTCCGCGTCCATGCTCATGTTGGACATTGGATTGAGCGCATCGATACTAGTAAGGCTCTTACTTCGACCCTGAAAGTAGACGAAAGTGGCATCTGGTGACCATGTTCGTTCGTACTCTGGAGGCCAGCTTTGGGAACGTGCTAAGAGTTAAGTTTGTTATGGTAATTGAGTTGGTGAATGTTGATCTAATGCCATACCCCAAGTCGAGGACCTAACCGTCGATGGGGAGGAATTAGGTTGTTTTGGGTTTTGGTACCTTGAGAGATTTGGGAGAGAGGAAAAGCAGCTTTCAGGTCTCTGCCTCATCAAGCAGGAAACTTTGCCAGTCTTAATCCTGGCCGGGTTCGGTCTGCGGATCTTAATATTTGATGCTCAGGGACCACCTTACAGTGCTCCAGAATCCTGTATCCTGCATTCTGCATGTAGAGGAGCTATGAACCAACAATCGGTCCTTTCATTGTTGTCCCTTAAACGTCCAGCCTTGTGGCACTTACCGAATGATTGCCATTGATCTTATTTTGCTTCATATTCACAGCTGGCACCACGAGGAACATGCCTAACGGACCGTGGCCGAAATACTCCTCCTTGAAAGAACTTGATAGGCCGTATTTACGTTTGGGTGCCCGGGGACTGGCACATGAGGGCACGAGATCTTTGTCCCCGGCTCCACCCACCTCGGCCTGTTTGAGGCCTTCATTCTTTTCCGTGGTGTCCGGCGAAGGGCTCGAGGTCCTGGTCGAGGACAAGGACGAGTTCCTCCGGGACTCACAACTGGACTTGCTCACATTCGATTGATGGGACGACTTCCGATGCATTCGGAAACTGTTCGACCGCGATCGGATCAGCTCTCCGAGGTCGAACATGACAAAGATGAAGGGGATTGATGTGGTCCCCGCTTCTCAGACAAACTGGTCCATACTGAGCACTTAGTTCGTTGCGAAAATGGAACACAAACTTCGCATCAGAAGACCACTTCCAATGCCATTCATCACGTGAAACTTTTGTGAGTATCTGCTACCCGAGGACAGAGGCAGATGAAGAAGGAAGGGCAAAAAAAACGGCACCTCTCGAATGACTTGTTAGCCACTGTTGAATGGATAGAAGCGGATCATAATCCGGCCTAAGGCTCGCATTGTTCCAATATTTGCAATTGGATCAACTTGTTCACTCACTGACTAATGATCGCCCCATGCACGCACGCACTCATGCACTCACACATACACTCACACACTATCAGTTTCTTAGTCCATTCATAGTACCCTCGTCCAAGACAAAGATGGAAATAGAGATCGAGACCGAGACAGAAAAAAGAACACCCGACGGAAGGTTCCGATCAACCGGGCATGACAATCTGGGCACTTCCAAACACCTCCAACCACAGACAGATGTCGTGTCAATGGACCATCTTCCAGAGGCTCTGGAAGATCACTATTAATGCCATGTATCCACTATATCTACCACAACAAATGATCTCGTTCAGTGTGCACCGCCGCATGCGTCACGAGCAGCCACTCTCCGTCTGAACTTGAACAGACTGAAAAGGGCTCGCCGTATCCGAGCCAAGCAACCAAGCAAGCAAGCAAGCGGCCAACGCTCTTCTACGGTCCCTTCATTCCTCCTCTCTCCCTCGTTCTCTTTCTTTCTTTCTTTTCTTCTCTCTTTCTCTCTCTCTCTCTCTGTCTGTCTTTCTGTCCGCTTTTGCTCTTTTCTCGGCAATGGGCTCGCACCCGATTGAAAGGCCCGTCTTCCTTTCCATTTCCGCCATTATCCACCGAGCATTCACGTTGAACGACTTTTCCCTGGGCCCTTGAAACTTGAAATAGATGCAAATATGCAGATACATCAATACAATGAAAAAGTGGGGTTTCTCCGACATAAACGGCTAAGAATAAATGTAAAACAGGCCATTAAAAGTCGGTTCCTTTTGGTCCAGGAGAAGACGGTGTTTGGGAGAGACGTATCGTCGTATTTCCGACTTTTGTGCGTACATTCAGGACGTAATTGATCGATGACCCGTCCTTTGAAGCCAGTTTCTCATCCATACTGGCCTGTACTTTGGGATTAGGGGATCTACGTATTCTGGCGTTATCAGTTTCGTGAAAGACATACTTTATCTTGTATTAAGTACCCACCAATAAAGGTGCCAATGTGTCCCTCAAATCGTCTGAGTCTACATACAAAGGCCAGACCTTGGTAGTTGGTAGGCACGATGTCCTTTGGATTGATAAAGGTGACATGCGTCTCCCTGGTTTTGCAGGGAAATGCAAAACAAATAGAGAAGCCCCATTTGGGGAACTGAAAATCAATAGCTTGGAAACAGGGGGAACACAAGCATGTGCTTTCCATCCTCCTCCATTTTCATGCTCTTCAACGCGACCTTTCTTGTACCAGGAAATGAACCAGTGGTGGTAGTAGTAGTAGTAGTAGTAGTAGTAGTAGTAGTAGTAGTAGTAGTAGTAGTAGTAGTAGTAGTAGTAGTAGTAGTAGTAGTAGTAGTAGTAGTAGTAGTAGTAGTAGTAGTAGTAGTAGTAGTAGTAGTAGTAGTAGTAGTAGTAGTAGTAGTAGTAGTAGTAGTAGTAGTAGTAGTAGTAGTAGTAGTAGTAGTAGTAGTAGTAGTAGTAGTAGTAGTAGTAGTAGTAGTAGTAGTAGTAGTAGTAGTAGTAGTAGTAGTAGTAGTAGTAGTAGTAGTAGTAGTAGTAGTAGTAGTAGTAGTAGTAGTAGTAGTAGTAGTAGTAGTAGTAGTAGTAGTAGTAGTAGTAGTAGTAGTAGTAGTAGTAAGTCAGTCATCAGCGGGATCAAGCCGTGGCCTCACTCAAGGCTCTGATTCCCGGTTTCAGAGTACCACTCCTTACCGAGCTAAATCGGCTGAGTGCTTGGGCATGAACGTCAGAACGAGGTTCCTAGGGTAGCCCAGAAATAGCGGGGAAATAAACAAGAACTAATGTATCAAGGTATGAAGATCGAGAGGCTCCAAATGTGTGTTGAGGCATTTTTTTCCATTTCCGTGGACCATCTGGGCATTCTTGCCACCACCTCGTCAAGGGTCCAGAAGACGTCCAAAGGCCAGAGCGATGAAGCCGATAAGTTAACGAGGATAAAGGCCGTGAGTTTTTTCCAGAGTTTGCTGGGTAATGAGATGATCAAGTCACGTCAAGAGTTGCTGAGGTCGCTATGAGAGATGACATAATGAACGAGATAGCATTCAGTTTCGGTTTTGGAGGTCACCAATTCATGAGCAAGGACATGGGATTCCATAATGACTCAATAATGGCCTGGATTTGGAAACGCGAGGAAGGAAAGAACAAAATGTCCTTTGGATTAACTGATGCCTTGGAGGAAAATCAGGGCTTAGTTAGACATGATGAGAAACCAGCTTCATTTCCTTCTCATAATCTTTGGTTTCAACAAGTTCAAGTTACTTTCTGTTATCTGCACTAAAACAGTTGACAGTTTAAAAGTAAGCTCCTCTTTATCGCAAACCAAAGGGTTAAAAACAAAGACCTGTGCGATCAAAACAGACCAATGGAACCATACAATACTTTTGTTATTGATTAGCTTGTGTTCGTTGCATTACAGCGACTGTTAGAATGACATTTCAATCCGGTTTGTTTTTAATCTCAATGGACTCCAAGTCCTTTAAAAAGGCTGTGCATAAGGCTTCTGATCACAATTTCACGTCCATATAATTCAGACGTAAAGGCGAAATCAGTTTCGAAAGCACAAAGAAACATTAAATTGATTCCATTTTTTTAAAAATATTTTGGACATTGAATAAAAAAAGGAGATGAAGACATCCCAATTTTTGAGAGGTCACCAGAACTTTTGAGGCCTAATAGCTCTTTCTTCAGGCAATGAATTATTAATTAAGGGAGGTTTTCAATTAACGAAGTATTTGATCAAAGGCCACAATTTTACTCATTAACGCACACAAAATATACTTTGAGGATTGAAAAAGTAGTTTTTGGACTTATTTTTGCTATTTCAAAGTTTTTACAATCTGATGATTGTATTTTGGTATTGATAATTAGGCTAGTGACCTCCCCTCCCCCTAAAAAACCGCGATACGTCATTAAGTTGCTTAAAGAACCCATTTACAACTATAGGAACATGTTCTTTAAAATAAAAAAAGAAATGGTCCCGCAATCAAGGCCAAATTCCAAAGCAGAGGAATAAAGCTAGTGCGATGGAATACTTGAGATAATCTCGTCAAAATATTTTGTATAAATCTAACACATGCCATGATTTCAAGGACCCGAAATATCCAGGTTCCAAGATGGCGAAATCTATGACATATTAGAAGTTATAGGGGTTAAACTGTTTTCACCCAATTGTCTGTTTAGCCACAATCCAAAAGTAGTATGAAGTCAGTAAGGTGAGTGTGTTGGGTTGTTATTCGCCATTTTGACGACAATCGCACTGCACTCACCTTGGCCAACGAGAATTGATATTGGGCGTCAAAAAAGGCGTCAAGGGGCAGAGACCAAGTTGGGCCGACCGGATTGGTCTGAATCATCGCCGAGGGAAACAGGAGCAAGCGTCATTATTAAGTACCATGCCTTACTCGCAATTAACTGGGTTCTATATTTAGGCACTACGCTCGCCTCAAGAGGCCGTCAAGCCCAGAGGCCTCGGGTCAAAATCTAATTAGGCACCACCCATATCCCGAGACACGGATCAATATTGCTCTTACCGTGATGTCACTTCTTTGGCGCGTATAATAGGCTTTTCTCCGCTTCAATTTGTTGCCTCGTCTCACAGGGGTTGTTGGATTGGAAGCTCTGTTGAAACGAGAAAGAATGCGACTGGGCTCTAACGCAACAACGAGAAAGACCGTCCTTTGTTACCTCTCATGTCCACCCTGAAGAGAGCTCCGTCCATTCAACTTGGGGTGAGATGTCGAGTCATGGGCGAAATGACCAAGATGGTTGTGGATATGCTCACTTCCTAGGTCCTCGTCAAGATCCTCGTCCTCCTCATCATCCTCGTCCTCGTCGGACAGATTATCGATATTGGCCGGCAAGGACACGGCATTGGAGGATTGAAGAGCTAAAACTGGAAGAGTCAAAGAGGGATGCATTCTCAGTCGTACCACGATTCATCGTCAGCATTTAGTGATGTTTGATAAGACAAACGGACGTTTTGTCAAAAGCGGGATTTTGGGTGGCATGTTACTCCAAGTACGACAATGATTTGGGTCCTAGATTTTTAAGGCATTAACAAGTGACAGAAAAATATCATTGCGGCGAATACATACTACATTTATAGTCATAATTCTTCACACACACATTTGGCCCAATGTCAGTCTGGATTGAAGATTGATTAAAAGATCTACACATTTTTCCTTTTGCAAGGGATCTATTAATTGAAATTTTATAAAGTTTCCAAACGTTTCTTTAAAGTTCAAACCTTGATCGTTGATTCCGAAAAGCATATACGTATAGCACACATTTCATATGTTTTTTTAAGTTAAAAAATCTTAACTATCACATCCTCCCCCAAAAATTATTATTACCAACCAAAAGCGAGCGACAACATCTTATAGTATTTTAGCGAGTGGTACCCTCGAAATAGTCCAATATCAATCAAGTCGTACGTGTCAAGTGAAGGCACGACAGATTTGTTGCGTGCTCCCAAGGCCTTATTTTCACCCAAGTTCCAAGTTCATGTTTTCCACCACTTGCAATTTGAAGCTCGAACAGGAGTTAGCCCGCCAACGTTTTCATTCACTTTGATTTGATTTCCTTGCCCACGAAACATGAGCCACGAGCCTGGCTTTTGCCGGAAATGCGAAGCTCACCAATCTCACCCGTCGAAAGTTCGCCGCTTCTTGGAAGTTGTTGGACGTCTCGTTCTCACAGAGTCTTTGGGGGCTCTTTGGGACCAAACTCAACAACAGCCTTCATTTCAGGTCTTCGTGTACGAGTACCTACTGCAGGGTGCTTATTATTACGTTCGGTTGATACATACGAGTACAGAGACTCATTGGACCTCCACCCGTTAGAGTTCTGGGCCAAAAAGTACACCCTGTTCCAAAGATTGGACCAAACTTTTGGATCTGTTATTGAATAGAAAAAATGACTTCGTTTTGTACTTGCTTTGTATCCTCTATACATTGACTAATCGAATATCCGTTGAAATTGTTCATTTGTTTGAAGGTCATAAGGTAAGAACTCGAAGTGAAGACGGACTCAGTTTTTAAATAAAAATATAAAATGGAACGTTTACGGTTGACCATAAATTATTTTTGAGCATCTTAACGGACTGGGATGGCAGTACGGCAACCTTTGAATTAATGGAGAGCTGGGAAGAAAAAAGTTAGTCTAACCAAGTCCTTGGGCGAACCTTTTCAATCGATTTTGTTCACGGCAAGAAACTGATGGTATACTTTTCGGATATATCAGCATGAATATTGTAAAGGCACTCAAAAACAAAAGCAATGAGACGCAAGCATTCACTAGTAGCTTCAGTTCAGTCTTATTGACTCACTTGGTTTTGGTGGAGCATTGCTCGGTCGTTTCTTCTCCTTCTATTTACCTTTGGCCCTACCTCTAACGCCATACAAACCTATAATCTTTTACCATCTAACTGATGTTTGAGTGGTTAAATCAATAATCAATAAATATGACAAAGAAAATTAGAAATCACTATTAATTATTCCACTTTAAACCATTTATCGCTGGGGGCTAGCAAATACTAGAGTTAACAAGAAAAAATCATGATCCCAATACAGGCGAGGCCAGCAAATGAAATCAAGTTCTACATCATAGGCTGTCCTGGCGTTGAGCCAAATTAATCAGGGTTGGGATTTTTTTGCAAACTCGTTTGCAATCCATCCGTGGTCAGTGGTGGGCAATGTTACAATGTTCCATATTGGCCTAAATGTCATATGATTGGAATTAATCAAAGCAAACTTGATTTTTACGCGTTGTCAACGCCATCAGGGATATGGTTTGTTGGAAAACCAATTCCAGAAACGTTTTTTATATTAAAGTGAGAATGTTGTGAATAATTTATCGAGAAAAAAATAATGCCTTTAAATGTAAAGAGGAAGCAAGAAGTGAACAAATTTAAATGGAACGGTAAAAAGGGCCATTAAAACAAAATGATTCGAAATAAAAGTAGCGACTAAATTAATCGTTAGCAAAGATATGTGCGACGTTGACCATCGATTAACGTTTAACGATTCAACGCCCACCTTTGTCCCTGGCAGGCAAAGACAAACGTGATACAAAATGTAGACAAGCCACACCAGTTTTGCTCCTTCTCGTTTAAGAGAGGGAATATTTGAAATACAATCCCTTCCTCGACACCTATTTTGCATAATAAAGTTGGATGAACATATTAAAAAGTATCAAAAATCGATACAACTTAAGGGCATTTTATTTCACTACTTGGTTGGTCTTCACCGTCTTTGTAGCCCTATGTGACTTTTACTAACCACCCACTTAAATCTGACAGTCGATTTTTGTGTGAAAAGTGGCCGGGATTTACAGTACATTTATGGAGTTATTCTCATTGACTTGCCAATTTTCGCTCCTTTACAGAAAAACTATGATCAGAACGTTCTTTGTTTGGACAAGAATAATGAAACATTGCGTTGTATGACATTAGGCGAACTGAATATTATCAAGGTACAAATGAACCAATTGGCAGTTTGGCAGTTTCCAAAAGTCAAATCCAGTCAAATAAGTGGATCAATATCTTACCTGGAAGTTCGGGCCCCTCTTTCTTTCCATTTTGGTATTGGTACTGTTGCTGCTGTTGTTGCTGTTGTTGCTGATGATGATGGTGTTGATGGTTTTGGTGATGTCGTTGTTTCCCGTTTTCATGGCGAAAATCTGATCCACTTCGAGGAATTGGCCGACGGGAAGGGGGTGTGGGCGGCGGCTGAAATCAAGTTCAAAAACCGACATTATTGTATCTGCAACCAGCACCAAACAGGAAGGTAATCCTGATCTCCGCTAGAGGGCGTGGTGAGCTAAGAGAGTCAAATTTTAGCGTCCTCTATATCTCTTCTGCAGAACTTGGGTCAGAATGGAACTTATGCTATATTTTAAGTCAGAACAAACATTTCGTTTAGATGATGTGAACCTCTATTGTTCAATGTCTTATAAAAGGTAGGCAGATGGAATGAAAATGACACCCAAGTTCAAGGGCAACTAGATCTCATGTCGTGACAAAATACCACTTCGGGACCATATTCCGTAGTGAAATTCAGATAACGCAGTTAGCTTTTCGAGACAAAACGGAGTGTCAAAACGGATACCGGGTGACAAGCTGCTTCCAGCTCATTATAACCTCATCTCGTAATTGCTCATCGCCGTTAGTTCCTCCTTCCTAAAATCATGTTGTCATTTGTGGAATCGTTCGTCTCAAGTGATATTTGAAGAACGAATGAGTCTGGTTCGTAAACATAGAAAAATTAAATTCATGCTTGTCACGTTTCGGAACTCAAAATGCGTTCATTGAACAAGCGAAACGATTTGCAGTATACATAAACTCTTCATATTTTGGCCGTTTTTCTAACCTACACATGAACTAATTTTCAACAAAAAAAACCTTGAAACTTCCCTGGGAGAAAAATATTTAACGTTCTGCAGCAATTTTTGCGCTTTTTATGATTAATATTGTGAAATAAAGCGGTCATATCAAACAATGAAAAAGCTTGATTGTGTGCCATTCACATGTTTTAACTCTTTTTAAGGTCTTGTGAAGGTAAATTTTTGCATAAGTGTCGATCTGAGTTCTTTGTAAAATGCACCAGGAATTTGAAATCCTAATGAAAACCTACAGATGGCATTAGTATAGGCTCATAAATATCATAATATATCGTAATTTCATTACTTAAGGAATCATTTCATCAACAGATTTTCAACAGAGTTCTGAAGTATCTTAAGCAAGGATTTACCTTCAACCAATCAAAATATGAGCGAAAAAGCTTTACCAGGAAAGGTAAATGGAAAGGGCAAAAAACCGAAGACTTGGGAAAGTTGGTTGGTTGGTTCCAAGACCGGTAATTTGTCACCCAATCTTCCAATAATTAAGCCCCAGGGAAAAGTAGTTTAGCGAAAAAAAGGCGACCCGATAAAAGTGACACCTCGAGTGGCCAGGCTCGAAATCCTTCGTCCAATTTGGATTCCGTTTCATCAGCCTCTAGATATTGCTAGATAAGTAAGGTCTATCCTTATGTGTGCAAGATTCATCTTATTAGCTCTCGTCGACATCTAGCTTGGACTAGCTACTCAAAAGTACGGCAATTTCGTCAAATTACTTCGAATCTTTTATATTTCCACCAATACTCATTATCTCCAGGATGGCAATGGCTGCACTTGTCGAATTCCGGAAAATATGCATCAATCTTCATGCTACAAGTGATTGGATTCGTAAAACGTTTTTATGGTTAGCGCAAAGGTTTCGTTTCTTTCCGACCAATTCATTGATTGACTTCTCCATAAATTGTACAACTCTTTACTTGCATCAAGGAAAAGGGTTTCAATTTCGCTCGAGGCGTCACATAAGCTCAGAGTTGAAACCAACATAAGAAAATTGCACGTTTCCCAAGGAGTTGAATGAAATAAAGACGCTCTTAAACAGAGAGGCTACACTTTTTCAGTTTGTTTTGGGAAAAGAGCGGAATAATTTCAACTCAAAATAGGAAACCTCAAGACAAATAGTTGCATGCCATCAACGCAATTTTTTTCTCGGGCATTATGTGACCTGGGTCTCTAATTATATAAAATATTTTGATAGAATTGGCCATAGATTTCTAGACACTGGATGTCGAACGACTGACCACTTGCTTGGCAAAACAACACAATAAACCAGTTTGTGATGAATTCCCACCAGACCATCCATTGTACTGTTTAGACAACTAAGTGGTCGGTTGTCTGATATCCAGTGTCTGAAATGTATGAATTGGCCAAAAACAGCTCAAACGCATTCCCTTTTGTAATATTAAAAAATTAATATTTTGGTGAAGGCTGACTCAAAAGCGCACTCTGAAGTGCAGAATGTCAACCATATTTGGTGTAGCATAAGAAGCCCATGGGACTGGCTCCAACATTTTTGGGGGGTTTCTTGGGCTTTCATCAGCTCTTCTGTTCATGCATGGCATATTCTAAAGTCAATTCTAGGTGATAACACTTTATGCACTTATCTTATCTTGACCAATTGCAAAAAAGAGCCTGTTAGATGCCTTCCTCTGCCCTTTTTATAAAAAGTAAAACACGGCTTAGAAACTTCAAACAATCATACCAATACATAAAATCAGATCTCAATTTGAACGTTCCATTGAATATAGGGAATCCAAATAAAGGCGAAAATCTGATTGCAATTGGTCACTGTGATTAAATAACCCTTCAAGTTCACACTCATTGCAGTTGAACAGTCCCTTTTTGAATGTAAGCCTTGTTGTCAGAGAAATAACTTGAAGGACTTGTGGAAACGTGTGGACTTTTAGAAACCTCAGTTGCGATAAACAAACAAGAATAGGCCAATCAAGTGCCTAATTATTGAAATATTCTCTATTCTTAGGCTAGCGAATACCCTAAATTTCTTTCAGGAGATGAAAACCGGGCGACAAAAGCGATCAAGTGCAAGTAGTTTGAGGCCCTAAATCACTAATTTGCTGATGCTTCACTCTCTCGTCAATACATCTACAACAATTGGTTACCTTAAGTTATATGGCAAAACCACTTCACCACTCTATGCCAAGCGTCTATCGTTCTAACACCTTCTTGCCATGTTTTTCAGGCATGTTCGTATTTCCCGAAACTTTGCATTGAGCAACCAAATTTGAATCGGCAGGAAGCAACCCAGGGAAGAAGGGCAAAACGAAGGCCAAAAATAGCTCCTTTCCCCTTCGCAACCGGCATTTTCTTTAGCTTTGGAACTGCGGAGGCAGGGTTGAAGGCAAAGAAGCTGGTTTCCATTATGCAGACGAATAGAAACCAATTCAGGAGGGAACCAACCGACCTAGTGGGTTCCCATAATGCAATGAGTGGAAGCAATTTGATTTCAAGGAGGGACCTCATCAATACCGTGCATGACATTGATTAACTTCTTGCACGACACCACCCAAGGATCAAGGAATATGCACCATGTATTGTGCAGACGGCAATATGTTGGGCTCAAGTTTCCTGAGGAAAGAGGATCACCATGTTTCCGCAATAATTCAAAACGCAAAATGAAGAAGAAGATCTCTTTTGGAAGAAGATACAGTCACTCTGACAACATGACGGCGGCTTTGATCTGTGGTCTTTTCTCACACGCTACAACCATGCAGATATGATATATGTATACGTCATTCAATTCAAAGTGGCGAGCCAATTATAAATAGTTTGGTGGTTATCGCTAACATATGGGCCCAATATGTTTTAAAAAGTTATAAGCGAACTTCAATTTGGTTCCACTCTCACTACAGATCTACGTACATGCATCCAAGGACGACGTCATCACTGGACAGAGACGGTAGGGTGGGGGAAACATAACTTTTATACAGATGAACCGAATGCAATTTCCTTCAAAGTAGTTGGACTTTAGTTAGCTCAGAAAGCATTCGCCAATTTTGACCTCAATCGAACGTCTGCGTCAAGAGGAATGAAGTCCTGAAACTCAGCACGACGTGGGCAGAAAAGGACTTGCTTAGCACCATCTTGGTAAGATCTTCCCAACGTGGAGCTAGCTCACTCAATTTGCGCCCTCCCTGGTGCGAGTTTTAAATGCTCATAACTTTTGACACAGATGTTCGATTGAGATCAAAACTGACCATTGCTTTCTGAGGCTATATTTGAGTCAACTCATGTAAAGAGAAATGCATTTGATTGAATGGTATTGGAATTATTCATTTTATCCCACCCCCGTCGCTGTCCAGTGGTGAAGTCGTCCCTGATACATCATAAACGAGAGCTGATTTGAGATTAGATGTGCATTCCAACCGGTCAAAGCAGAAATGGCATACTGCTACTTCTCCGTCGAAAACTTATCAAACCCAGGTCCTTGACCACTCACTACCCCAAGGGTTCTTCTGCTATATGATCCCCACAAAGTCCCACAAAATATGAGGTCCCACATTCTGGACTTGTGGAACAACCAACTCCGATTACGTTT
The DNA here is from genome assembly GCF_007210705.1 of Tigriopus californicus. Taxonomy (NCBI): domain Eukaryota; kingdom Metazoa; phylum Arthropoda; class Copepoda; order Harpacticoida; family Harpacticidae; genus Tigriopus; species Tigriopus californicus. The sequence continues at coordinate 14,403,160 of NC_081445.1, read as the reverse complement.
ATCTGGTAGAACCGGAAAAGTGCAAGTGGAACCGTATTTGGAACGTACCTGAAATGGAAGTATAAGGATATGGATTAGTGCATGCATGTTGGAGAGTGGAGAGCGGTGAGTGTGATGTTGTGGTTGTAAGTACGTACAAGCCACAAATGGAGTAGAGGGGGATAGGTGCAAATCAAACGGGAACGAAAACAGGGTCCATCAATTAGTCTGGATTGTTCATATTTCGGGATTGGATGAGGTAAACGTACATTGTTCGACTACGTACAACTTTCCCAAACAACCACTAAACACTCCAAAGGAGGCCAAGGATTCGAATGTCTTTAGTTGAGTTATTCTCACACTCGATTTTGGGATCAAATAACCGATATCTTTGTATTATGTGTTTTTTATTTCTCAGTCTAGACTTCTGTGTCATTGTGAGTAGGTAATGTACGAGCAAAAGATGTCTGCTCTTCAATCTGGTCTCATGTTAGAACCCATGATTCGGGTAGACACTTTCAAAACTCTTGTCTCTCGTAAGTAATACGCTTTCAACCATCATTCCAGACCCCACTCCCAAAGAAAAGAGGAATATCTGCCTTCTTCTTGAGTCGGCGTCATCATCATCATGTTTGGTGCTTGGATGATTTGACTCCATTGAATAAATTCCCACTTCCGTTTTGTTCTGGCAAATGGAGGAGGATGGTGTTTGTTGAAAGGAGGCATCAACCCACCGATTTCGATGTTGTTGATGTTGTTGTTGTTGGCTGGTTAGTTCTCAGTGCGTGAATGGTGATGTGCATGCGCGCTCTGTACACATATGAATTCAATAATTCATTCTTAATTCAAGGTTTACTTTTTCTGATCACTCCGACTGACGAGTTCTCGTCCTTCCCAAGGCCAAATTCTAATGGTGATCGTGATTTGACTTGATTCACTTGCTTACATTCATATTATTCAGCACCAATGGATGGATTCTTGAAGGAGCTCATTTCAAACACCACAACCACAACAATCAAGATAATCCAACGCTCCTCAAAGCATACATACCGTGGAACAACAACAACAACAACAACAACAACAACAACAACAACAATAATAATAACAACGACGACAACGTCGACATTACCATGAATTGAGAACACATTTGCATTAATCAATGATCAACTCCAGGGATCTGTCATTCACTTTTATCACGCCTAAGTGAGACAAGAAAAGTCAGGGATCATCAACGTTGTCCCCTATCTACAAGACAACACAGTACAGGGTGGTCCAATTTACTTCCCAGGCCTAACCATAAATTACTTTGAAATAAACCACCGCACATGGTTGTGTTGCCAAGTGTTTGGGGAACATTCTTATGTGGTTTAATGCAAATTGATGTCATTTCATTTTGCCAATCTTCACTCACATCAACCTAAAATGGCACAATCAATATACCAGATTTTTAACAAGATTTCGTCTTTTTTGGTAGTTAACACATTTACAAAAAAACAAGTAAGGTGGAAATTCAAGGGACGTTAGTTTAGGACTACCCTGTAGACCATGATGATGCTGGCACTTTTTTAGGCGTGAAAGGTAACACTTTTGGTGACACTGCCGGGAGGGTTATCAAGAAACTCAGAAGGCTGTTGTAGTAAGAGGGAACGAGGAAGAATGATTTCAAGCTGAGATGTTTTTTCATGACACTTCCAACCAAGCTGGACTTCAAATGGGAGAAAAGAATGGGAGACAAGTCAAGTATTCTGTAGTACTTTGAAGCTCGATTCAACCCTTTCTTAAGAAGCCTCTGGCCATTTCTCCCACATTCAGAGTGCTTTAATTGTCTAGCAGTTGGCAATTGTCCCATGGCGCAGAGACAAGTTTGCACTTTTTGTTTGGCTGCTATTCAATCCTTTGACACGCCTGGAAGCTCCACCAGAGGGCGCTTGGCCAGAATGGAGACAATAGTTCTCATTCTCATTCTGGTCATGACCAAAATGGATGATGGTGTTTCCAGATGAAAACGCATTAAAATATGATCATTTGAACACGGTGTTTTAATGGCATGACAGCGATGCATTTGCCAATTCATGGCATGACCTCATGGCATACCACCTTCCGTACAGCGCAAGTTGAAAGGCAAACATAACCAGTTAACCACACATCGTCCAATAACACCTTTTCAGACACTTATCTGATATTGGAATTGGTGGTTAAGACAAAGGGCAGAGGAGGAAAGACGAAAGTGCGATCCAAAACACGACAAAATCCAGCCTCAAAACGAATCTCTGGAGCATGCAGAATTGATGAGCACTCTTCTAGTTCTTGAAGAGGCCCATAATCAAGAACGGGTCATTAAGGGCGATCACGAGTTTTAACTTTGACAACGATGACGAAGGTCGGCGTGTATGCTTTCAATAGCCTTGATTGTTGGCCCACATTAGCCACACAAAGTGCTTGGGGTCTGAGTTAGTTGCTGTATGCAAAGACATCCTTGTCAAGAGGGTGATTGTGGTTGATCACCGAGATCAGTTCACGTCAAAAAAGTGTCGAAGCCAAGATGTTGTTTGTGGTCGCTTAAGACTTTATTGCCTTTGTAACCAATGGTTTGCCTTTTAACACACCAAAAGCGGCAGATGGTCACCTTGTTTTTCATTTACTGTGGTTTGGTCAGGATACCTATACACGAGTATACACATATCTCAACCATTGGTTTGTAAGGCTAAAATAGTTAAATAGAAATAGTTGTCACTAAAAGAAACTATAAGAGAGCTTACTTATGACGTCATGCCCTCCAAGCGTTCAAAATGCACGTATCATGGAAATATAACTTTTTACAGCTTACCATGATTGGACAATATGGACACTAAATCATTACAAGATTCTGCGTATCATAACTCAAACGGATTAAATAGGGATATGGTCCAACAATTCGCCTTGTTTACATGGCGGGAAAGAGCAACCACCTAGCGGTAATAAAGTGTACCATTATGTGCTTAGTGTAAGGTCTGAATAGTTCTGCGTCAAAAAAAGGCGTCAATGTCAAGGCAGTTTTTTGGCCTCTGATGAGATGAATATCCGTTTGGTGTTGAATACAGATGGAATTTCATCTGAGATGGATGTAGCAATGCCTCACGACATGATCGTCGCGGAGAGTGAGATAGATACTTTTGCACTTTTCAACTCGAGCGAGCATGATCGTGATCAAAACTCATTACAAGAGCTTTGATGAAGTACGTGGAGAATGGGGAGAATATCAAATATCAGTCAAAATGGAAGTGATTCCTCATGAGGCCATCTTTTGCCAAACCCAAACCAAAAGGTGGATTTCAAACGACTCACAGACTTGAGCCCCGGACTTAACTTTCAATCTATTCCTGCTGAAGAATCACTTTTAAGGCCTTTTTACCTTGAGAACGCCAAGGAGCTCCAGGGTTTAGGGCTTGGAACTACCAAGTGTAAAACTTAGATCTCGGGACCTTGGATTGAGAGTTAGATCTGACTTGACATTTAGCATCACTTTTCATCGTTCATGTCCTTTTAAGAGATATCCACTATCTCGTGGATACGGTGTGCTCCCAATTGGTGGGCAAATATGAGGCTCACGAATTGGTGAATAACCAGGAAGACATTGTTTCAACGCTGAACTTTGAGCCAGCATCCTCCCTCGTTGGTTGGTTCTCCTCTCCTGAGCTTTGGGCTTGTCTAATTGAGTCGGCTTCATTAGCATGGCCTCCCCTACTCTGCTTTAAACCAACCAACCAACCAACCAACTGGTGCGACATTGCCGATTGTTTTTCAAGCTCCGTCAAGAGATTTTGAAGGACTTCTCATTCCGTTAAGGGGATCGAAAGAGATTCGTGAAGGAGATCAAGGAGAAATTGGAAGGTACACGTTAGTAATAAGAGGGGCATATTGGGTCAAAAGAGCCTCTCCAAATATGATGAAGGTCAGTGGAGAAGTCAGAAAAGGGCAGTGTTGCCATAAAGGATGTTAGTTAGTGTCCGAGGAGAAATAAAGCAGTGTCCATTGGGGGAGATTGAACATGTGAGTACTGTTGGAATGTCACTTTTTGGTGGCTACAAGAAGCATTTGGTAACCACGTGGATCGATAACAAGAGTCCTTTCTTTCTTTGCACATCCGACTGTTGCTGTGGCGGGCGCGTATTTGGCTAAAAAATAACCAGATTCATTCATTTTTGACAGCCTCATCACAAAGTAGGAAGTTCAACATTCATCATGGAAAACACATATTTGATGATATTGAATCATTTTAAACAGATGTTTCGAAACACAGTTTGCTCCCCTATCATGTTGTTTTAAAAGTCGGGCTTTGCTTTACATACTTGGAGAAAACCATATCAGCCAGGGAAATGGACCAGAACATAAATAATGAAGAATCGGTTCCTGGGCTTGGTTTTAACGGCGGCAGGAAAGTGAAATTTTCGCCGCTTCTGGGAAATCCATGCCCTCTTCCAGTAAAGCCCCGCTCAAGATTGTGACTATCACAATGCCACAGTCCCCTGCTCCCCTCCCCTCCACCACCACATGCTCTTTTAATGGGCATTTCCATCAAATTATCATCAAATGAAGGATCTGTTTCTTTTCAGGTACGAGCTCACTCCATCATGAAACAATAAGATCAACGTCAGCTGTCGCGCTAGCCTTATTTATTGCCGCCTCAGCATAAGCCTCCTAAAATGCAGTCCCAGTGGTTCTTCGAACTTGGGCAATGGCGATTGAGGTGCAATCATTGACCAGGATGAAATCGGAGAAGAACTAGCTGAAGTTTTTGTCGGGTTTTTAAGTCTTAATCAAAGATGACAGACTACGCGGAAGTGTCGCTACATGTTTTCTTCAATTCTACCACATCAAAGAAGGCGGTTTTGAGGCACGTGGGGTGAGGGGGAGTTTAGTTCTTCACGGTTTGACTACATTACAAGGAGAATGTGTCACCCTTTGATGTCTTAATTAAGTCAATAATGCCACATTAACTTCCCATTACAAATCCAAACACCCCAAGTTGTGTCTGTAAGGCAAAAGCCCTACTATAGAGTGTCATACCCGTGGAAATGAATGCCTGAGTCAGTGAGTGAGTGAGTGAGTGAGTGAGTGAGTGAGTGAGTGAGTGAGTGAGTGAGTGAGTGAGTGAGTGAGTGAGTGAGTGAGTGAGTGAGCCAGTGAGTGAGTGAGTGAGTGAGTGAGTGAGTGAGTGAGTGAGTGAGTGAGTGAGTGAGTGAGTGAGTGAGTGAGTGAGTGAGTGAGTGAATGAATGAATAACCAGCCTTTTCAAGAGCTCTTTGATCATACCAAAAGGCAACGGCACAAACTGTCAGAGCACGCAAGACAACTCGATTTACGGCAAGAAGTGTGTGTGATAGTGTGTGCAGTGTACGGCAGTGCCAAGACGGAGTTTTCTCAAACAAAAATAATATCAAATATCATGTAGCTCATTTTTGAAATTTCCTTAAAAACACATTTCTTAATTTTTCATTATCATACTTAACTATTGATGCTTTTGTTTGGAGTCTATATGCTTTTCTTTTTCAAACTAATGAAACCATATTTGTAACATGGTTCCTTTTAACTTAGAAACTCACTTTTACGGAGGAAAAGAATAACAGCATATCAACAAATCATATTTTGCTCGATTTCTTACAAAAAATAACTTTAGACGTTGATGGCTTTTAAAATATTTTTCATATCATTGGTTTAGGGCTCTAGGGCCAAATTTCGGGAAAGAGAATCAAACAAGCAACCTTGCTCATGTTAGGAAACTGTGCTAACCACTGCGTCACGTCTTCTCTTATTTAAAAAAAAACATTTCAGTATGATTCATTCATAAATTTTGCCCGAGAAAAGTTCATGATGACCGAATAATATCTAAATACATAAGATACTGTTTTGTACATTAACTATTCAATGTGCCCTTAATCAGGACTTCAGGCCGGTTCAAAATATCTGCTTAAACTTTAAAGCTTAGGCTACATAAATCAAATGACATGTGCTCTTCACTTGAAAGATATGATAAAAGGACGAACTCAGCAACACGTGCGAACTTTTTTCCTTTAGTATTAATTTTTGACAGACAAACAAGTCTTATTTTAATGCCCTTTAGTAACCCGCTTGGAGCCACCGTGATGAGCAGCAAGGTCTATCTAGTAGGAGGGAAGGAAGTCGAACAATCGGAGAGGAAGAGCCTGGGTGAGCAACTCATTCACAGAGCACTTCCAACTCGACTCTCATTTTCGGTTATCCCGCCCTTAAGACCGACTAGCGGTATGCGATGAGAAAAATATGGACCCTCTAAAGGACTCTCAAGTAAGGAAGGAATATCCATAATCGGCAAGGAGGCGTTAAATCGAGATTATTTAATGCTTTTATGTTACGAAACACTCTGGGCCCCGACGGAAATATTTGGGCTTGTATCTTAAAAATCATACAATATTCAAAATATGAGGACAGCTGGTGGCATGCGTCAACGAAACCTGAGGGTGGCCACGCTGTCTAATTTCCGTACGGAATAGCGTCGAGGGTGACTAGTTCAAGGCAATTTCCGACAAGACAGCTATTCAAAATCCGATTTGAAGTACACGCCTAGGAATGAGTGACTTCTCGGTTCAGAGCCAGAGATGCACACCAGGTGAATATTCGGCCCAAAAAATGCCCATGATCCATATTCCAAGACCCAAAGTCGTATTCCGAGAGATTGCATTTATCTTGAGCACAGAGGCCACGGATATCATTACACCTTTGTTGTTGGTTCTTTGTAGTCGTTTTGAATGGATAAAATGCACCAAGAAAATTGGTCTGTCGGAGGGGAAAAAGTTCCGACACTTTCAAAGCGCAGCAATTTGTTCAATCTCTCTTCATGTCATGATAAACCTTCTCTCTCCACTTGGAAGTGTCAAAAGTCACTTTGGTAAGCAACTTGAAGACACGATCGCACCTAAGTCCGATAAATCGGCTTGTTTATTTCTTTATGGGATGATGGAGCCATCTTCTTCAGGGACATCATGTTCAAATGTTAATGCTCCGCCAGTCGTTCTTGAAGTTGAGGCCTTGTCTTGAGTGCATTCATCATCATCCTCCGGATTGTTTTGACTTGCGCGAACAAAAGGCGCACAAATTGAACGCGTCTCAAAAAGTGTTTTTATGATATCATCACAATAAAATGGTCTTTTACAATCAGAACTCCTTGAAGAGAGCCATGTCCATGGACAAGAACAAGTACGACCAATCGAAGTAGTCGGAAGAGCACCACCATCTATTACTAAGGACATGGTTGTCTTTGACGGGCTCGCTCTGAACTTCATCCTCTCTTTTGTCTATTGAAGGAGTCCTCTCCGAGAATTTTATACTCAAACCATTGCCTCTTTTTCACCACCAGATCTCGTCGACAGATTGACGGATCATTCCGAGACGAGCTTACAAAAAGTTTACGCAACCTGCTCTAACGCCATGATAAAAGTGACATTTAACTTGTTTTGAGTCAAAACAAGACACTTGGTAGTTCCTTAGTTCCTTAGCCGTGTTGTTCCGCTCGAAAAAAAGGCACCGCAGCCAATACGATGCGTGATTTAGTGGACTGTTGGCAGTTTGAGGTGTACCATATAACATGGGAGTCATTAATCAACGACTCATTTATCAAACGCTCACTTACGTAATTCCTGATTGATCACCATGAAGAATTGAAGATGGTCGATCTTGCAAGTCCGTGAAAATGTTTTAAATCCAAAGTTTCAGTTCAAAACCTGCACGTACGTAGAGGAACTCGTCTTACCTCTGATCCTGCGATGGTAATATCAAAATCTTGGACACTAATCCTTGGAATGCTCACGGGTGACCCTGGTTGACTCTTGGAGATCCGAACGGTTCGCTTCGGTCCATATCCGGCATATTCACGCATGCCTTCTGGAAACTCGGTGAAATCCAATGTCCGACACTTCACTAGTCTCGACAAGCGGCGATACTGATTGTTATTAGGATGATGTGGCAACTGATAATTGTTATTGTTATTATTTGCATCGCTATTAGTGCCGTTGATCATATTGATGGGAACATGGTGTACCATGCGTGATGGAGAATTGTCTCTGCGAGATTTAGTCCTGACAGCCGTGACGAGGATATTCGAGGCCAAAATAGATTGTGTGTGTCGGATGACCCGTTGACGGGTGCTCACTGGGCCCGTGATTTGAATGGAGCGGGTCACTAGAGGACTTGTAGGAGCAGAGCTGCTGTTGTGAATCAACGGGTTCAACATGGTGAAAGCAGGGAGGGGTGTGACTATGACGACTAAGGTTGCCTTGGTTATTTCAAGAATTGTTCCGGTGATTTAATTACGCTCTTGGCACTTACTAAGCAACTAACCATCCATCGAACCGACCATTAATCACCGACCGAAATGGATACTTTCCTTTTCCGAATTGCCAGCCATGAATCACTTGTGAACCTAGTTTGAATTGTAATTGCCCAATCACCTGGGATGCTAAGAAACCAATTTGGCGCTCTTAAGATCTAATTATCACCCCGAACAAAGTTTGACGAGTGAGCTTACATTTCCAATTGTTTTGCACCACGACCCCTTTCCTCAAAGAGGCGACTTTAAAGAGTTACCCAACAACAATACATTTTGTTGCACAAAACCGTCTTTGAGTTGGATATTAGGAGCCAATCGGAAAGGAGGAGGGGTGATTTTTTTGAGGTTACCCAGACTTCTTAATGTTTCTTTTGTTGGTTAACCAAAGCAAAAAAAACTTCCCCAACCTGAATGGTTGTTCAGAGCCTGTTAAACCACGACCATAATGATGACGCCACTCGAAGGTCTGAAATTTGACCCTTTCAAAGAGCAAACAGAGGCGCGATATCGAGGCACTCTGATTAGCAACGCGTAATGAGCCTGGGACAACTAAAAACGTCGATCGAGCAAATGCCAAAGTACATACAAGAAGACTAGTTAGGTGACTTCGACCGTACGTTCTTGCTAGATCCCTCTCATCTCAAAGTGAAATCTCTCGGATTCTTCTTCCGCCCTCCGAAACAATTGATGGAGGGTTTTTAATTTGGTTCTCGTCGTTTTTGAGGTGCTTCTCGTAATTTTCTTGGGCGTGTAACGAATGGCTCGACAAGGTCATTGTCGCAGAGGGTTGAAAATTGAAACACGAAAAATGTGCAACTTGATGCTGAAATATACGTAGGATTGTCAAAAAAAAGATTCAAACCCCACGGGCTCGAAAATACATTTCTTCGTGGGCTTCTTGACTAATAGATCTTGGTTCAAATGCCGGATTCCACAGTTGGGTGGTCATTGATGACATTTCCGATTTCGTGAAGAGATAAATCGGAGGTCAAGGCGAGTGCTGAGCCTTCTTTTTTGACCATTTAGGCAAATTCCTCGCTCAAAAATGACGAGGAAGTCCGAGCGAGAGCGGGCGATCTGATATCCCTTTATAGGTACTCAAATATTATCGCGAACCCTGTGTGGACGTGGGTGTTGAATATTTATTAAGGCCTTTTCCCTCGTGGCGAGGATTATTTCCCCCCAGAATAATCCGCTTTATCTTAAATCAAGGAAGTATCTCGAGCTTAATTTTACCCTCGTCCAAAGGCAAGACGTCGGTTGTCGTGCTCGGGTATGAATATCTAAGTGATCCGTTTGTGCAGTTCAAGGTGTGAGAGAGAAGTCAATTTTTAGACTTTGAAATAACCAAGGCGATTAAAAACGGTCGACTTCTTGAATGTGAAATGTCCTCTTTTAGTAGTGCATCCGAGCTCCCAAAACAAGCACCGGACTTCTTTCGTCACCTATGGAAATGCATTAAATTCCGTATTGAGAACTGGTTCAGATCTCCTCCAGAAAACTGGTCACTCTCGCCGTCTCTCGTTAAGGATGTGTCAGTAGTTGGAGCGATGCGAGGCCTTTTAGATCGCCTGTATGGCCATTCCCACCACTTCACAAACAACCAAGATCAGGCTTCCCGATCAAGAAACAAGACACAGAATCCGGGGATGTGCAACTATTTTGAGGGAACACTTCTTCTTCTGATCTCCTTTGCAGTCTTCCGACTTTGAGGAAATAACACACTGATCTTGATATCGACGACCGAGGAGACACAATTAACCTTCACTGCTTCCCCTACTACCACCTATCCGTCCGTCCGTCCGTCCGTCCCTTCGTCAGTCTGTCCAACTCTGACAGATTCGGGCAAGCTTCGCGGCGAGAAGTTCCCTCTTTGAACGCCGAGTTACAACTGAATCGGAATTGCTCTCAATGGGCGACCGAACGAGAATGGTCGGTCCTGAGCGACGCAATCTTGAAGATCATACTTGAAGAGAACCCCTCACAAGCCTCCAGTTTTCTCTCCCAAAAAGCAATTGCTTCAAAGCAATTTTGAGCTGCCAAATAAAAGTCGACCAGTTGGGGACTGTTTATTAGTGACGCATTGAAGCCTGCTTGGCCTTGCCCAAACACTTGAAGTATGACCATGACGAGGTGGTCAAAGATAAAAGAAAATAGAAGAAAAGGGTAAAGAGTTCTCTGAACAATGAAGTGACAAAAGAAACTGTTTCAAGGGGCACTTCTCTTCGTGATAGGGTCTCTGTGATCCGTAAGACAGGAATGACGCACGCATACACATCTACAACTACAAAGTCGTCTTGGCAGGCAGGCCACTCTTCCTAATCTCTGACGCAAAAGTTCAAGCCCAGGAGAGAGGACGGAATTGAGATCATTCCGCTTTTTTTCAGCATAGCGTTTTGGGGCCTGTCAATTCTTGTTAGCTCCATTGAGACATTTTTCTCCCCATCGAATTATAAATGTCAGTCGAATATTTTTATGGAAGACCTTACCAAGAATACGTTAATAGGGCAAGTGAAGAAAGAAACGTCACAAGGTCAAAAACAAGGAAATTGGACAAACTATTGTATTGTACGAGATGAAAAAAGAGTTGTTCTATGCAATGGCCCCAGCAAACCAATCCTCCACTTCTTGCAAGGCATCCTGTCTTTCAGAGCCAAATGAAGGGCGGCCCTAGACACCCCCAAAAACTTCGGAACTTTTTGCCCGCATACTTGAATCCATCCGTACGTCCTTCTTATTCATCTCCTCTTTAAATGTCCAGGGTTGCACTCTAGTTCATGGCTTGAAACTCGTAATTCCAGCCTACTAAACTTGGACTGTACGCATGAAGTGGCAACCCTGACCTGTGGCGGGATCAGCTGAGCGCACCGCTCAAAACATCGTGTCTTTTCAGGGCTAATTTTGTGTCTCAAGCGGCGGAATCATTCGGAGTAGGGTGGATTATCACTTGGATCTCTCACAACTTCTCATTCTTGACACATAAACAGTGTTGTGTGGGATCGATCTCCCAGGATCCACCCAATCCTGAGCACGACTCCCATATCAGTCGCACTCTTGGCAACCCAAGTTACGCTTGAATTTGAGCACATTCCAAAGACAATTGGGGTAACCTTCGCTCAACAGGGAGCTCCTGCCAAGCGCCAAATTCAATCTATTCGAGCCAATCTGTTTGCGCTTGTAACAAGAGGCAAACGATTTGGCCTTAGCAAAGGACACACAAACACACAGGTTGGTCGGTAACCCTGAGATTGAATTCAAGATATAGCGGATGTGATACCAACAACACAGGGTTAAAAACGTGTCAATTGTTTCATGGCAAGGTAAGAAATTCAAGGGGGACACGCACAAACAATTGCACACAACGTATGGTGTGCCTTACCAGGGCACTTCTTTGTTTGTGGCCACCAAGGAGCTTTGATATCAATCCACACCTTGAAAAGACCATGGCTTCCATAACGCAGCGGGGGCTGAAAACGCCCTCGCAGATGGTAACTCCAGCCACTGAATCATATCATTTACTTCCAGCTTTGAAGATAGAGTTATAAAGATACCGAGATGAGCGCAGCAGTTCCTCTGACTTCGGAGGATCTAAACTGTGGTTGTGGTTGCTCTGGGTTATTATAACAGTGGATCAACACTGACCAGTCTGGTGTTCTGGTTTCCAGTGGTTTCCAGTGGTTTCCTCCAAGACTGCTCTGGGTGCAGATTAGATGGTCTTGGCAGATAAAGGTTGTTTTTGTACCTTGATTGGTTGGGTGGGTGGATAGATGGATGGATAGAGGGATCGCCCTAGTGCTTCATAAACTGAGGAAAAAAAAGGAATCTTCCACTTCCAGAGGAAAAGGGGATTCGCTCTCATATCATCATACGAGAGATGATATGGCCCATGGATGGGCAAATAGGAGACGATACATCATAACTTGAAATCCTTTTACGCCAAAGGGCATCCCAACGAGCAAGGGGCATCATCTCGTTCGCTCATCCCCAAAACCTCTGGCTTTGTGATGAATCGAACTGATTCTTTTTGCCTTGGCGCTTTGGTTTGGCGTCAACCAGGATATCTCATTGACGAAAACTGGGAGCCAAATTAATCTTGGAAAACATAACAAGTCACCCAAGCATGCTTCACTCCAAACGTATCCTTGTCAACAAGCACTGCCAAAAAGGTTCCGATGTTGATCATCAACTTCCAACTTTGAAAGATAGATCCGCGAGCCAGACAGGAACCACTAAGAAACGAAAATTACGTTCGTTGGCAGCATGTCAAACAAATTTTTCTTAAAACCATTTGACATGTGACCATTAAGGGACAATCGCTTGCCTTTACTCCAAAAACGGTTCAATCCTGTGTTTGAAGATAAACCCATTCCAAGATGAATTAATCTGTCAATATTGACATTTTCTTTCGCGAACAAACACAGCCACACCAAACAAGACCACCAAGTGCAAAAGATTTCCCCGTGAATTGCATATTGCCCTCTTAGGCGCCAAAGTTTGGACGAACCTAACAGTGTCGTGTTTTTAAATGCAAGTTTTGCAAGTAATGAACGACCCACTCTGAGTTTGTAGACCAGGGAACCACCAACCATCCAACCAACCAGGCGAGGATCTGGAGGCGAGCCACACACTGAGCACAGTCCTGACATTATGATTGATCGGTACTCATAGACGATGATTTGCTTCCAAGGAGCAAGAAACTTTTCCCTCCCAAAAGGCGAATGCCAATTGTTCGGGAGTAGCTCACGCAATTGACGCTAAATATCGGGATATGGCCTTGATATCCGGACATGAAACCATCCCACTATCACCAACCATTCCAAAGACACCCACCCCTCTGTTATCAAGGGTAATTAAGACAGAGGGTTCAAAGCACCCCCTTCCCCATAATTTGGATTCATTAGACGAAGAAAGAGCTCTTGTTTTAAGCCCATATCATTATGTGGCATGAATTCGAGAGATAATATACAGATTCCTCAGGCTCAAGGACACCATTAGTAGACTCGGCTTCTTTTTTGAACAAAGATCTGTGGAATTGGCAAGGATAAAAGGCACTTGGCTCTCGAGCAGTAGTGTGCCTCAGCTGGATGTAGGGACTCGTGTTTTTGCCAATTCCATTGAGCCAAAGAACCCTTGCAAAATGAAAACATCTTTTTCCGCCAATCCAATCCAGGTACGTATGGAGCGATGAACCTAATAATAGGGGGGCCTTTTCCATTTTTTAAGGCAACATTTGCAGTGAGTACGATTTAACAGGTAGCACAAGAGAGAGAGAGAGATAGAGAGTTGGGTATGGCAGATTAAGCAAAGATACGCTCACCAAAAGCCTAACCCTTCGACGGGATGGGTCATGGAACTTGCAGTAATGCACTTTTGTGCTTTACATTCTTTTTCCATCAAGTCATGGAAGAATGTACAACTGATCGATTGCCATGTAGCAAAACTTGCGGCATTGCAATAGAATGACGTTTAATAACAGACTCACAGACAGAGCTTTTCATGAACACACTCAAACTGAAGGGCAGCCCATCGCTATTGTTGTAGTACATCAAGTCCCTCGATGAACATCTCCCCTTTATTCTAGCAGGGTGAAGAATTGATCTGTCAGGCTAAGAACACAAATGGGAATGATGTATCTGCAGGCATTTGGAAACGTGAGGAGTCAAGTTGAACTAGATCCGGAGATAGATCTGAGTCGGTTAGTACTCAAATTTTCCGCTGTTTTCCTCGTCTACGAAGCCGACTGGTTGCGTGAGTAAAGAAACAAAATTAAGACTATCGCATTTGCCCCTCTAAAAACTGTTGTTGACAATCGCTTTTGAGGAAATGTCATGGAAAACATATCTTTGAAGAAAGAAAAGCAGAGAGTAAGGAAGGGTCGAGAGAAGAAAGAACAAATAGAACAGAAAAGGGCTTCGAGATATGTGTATGTGAAATAGATTTGTTTTAGACAAGCATCTGATATCTCCATAAATTTACATAGCCACATATAAGCGTCTGACATCAAAGGCCAAAGATATCAGCATAAACAAAATGCGATTTATAAGTTGACTAGACAAATCTACAAGGGAACTCTTCCACTATTTTCACTATGGTAAATTTTATTTTCTAATGGCATGGTAAGGAATGCCGATCCTGGAAAAAAAATCATTCAAGTTAATTTTTTCTACGCTTTCTCTCGGCCCTGTGATCTCTTAAAATGAGACTAAACCTTGATGATGTTGCTAAATTTACATACCAATTTCGATTTCATGTTGTCCAAAAACATAAGCTAAAATGTCAAAAGTGTGTTCAATTTGCTTATGATCTGAAAAATTTGAAATTGCAATTAAAGAAGGGATTTATCATGGAATAGATCGCTTTTAAATGCAAGAATCGATATGAAAGGGCGTCAGCGATGGCTAAAACCCTCACAATTACTTTAAAGAACCCTAGCCCTAAGATGAGAAAAAACATTTTGGGTATAAAATCAGCTTTCATGACTTACCCCGATACATTTACGTGTACTCTATCTGGAAGATCCTTCTGGTATTGTACAATGGTTAGACACAAATTGAAATTTTAATACAGAGTATTCTAGTAGCCAACTTTGAGCGAAGATTGAGATGATTTACCTTCTGCCCTCAAATTGAAACTGAGTCTAACCAGCATTTGTGTGTATCTCAATCTCAATCTAGTAATGTGAGATCTTTTGGTTCTCCAAAAATAGCAAGTCAAATTAACTACAATAAATGAAAAAAGTTCGAGTGGTCAAATACTCCAAAAAATCGTCTTGCTTTTTCGCTTCGTAATATTGAATCTCGTTTCCTCCAAACTAAAACTTATTTAGCAACTTGTAATAAACCTCCACCCAATCAAGGGGAAAACCATGCAATAAGAGTGCCAACTCATCTTCATCTAAGTGCAAACGACAACATACTTTGACAACCGTGCTGTTATTCAAGGGGACAAAAACACGAAATCTTGAAACTCATCCGTTTTGTCTTACGCCTTCTCAAGAAGAAGTAATTGATTGGAGAGTCATTTCATTAACAGACTTTCAAAGATTATTCCGACTGTTACCAGCTTTAGTTTGCCGCTTCAGGTATGATAGAATCTCATTTTAATGACCAATAAATGACGCTTTTAGCGGCATAAAATTAATCAAAGACACCTACTTGGAACAAACAAGATGTCATAGATGGGTTTTGAAACGTTCGATATAATCACTAATAAATGGTGCTCCGTTTCGGTAACTATGAATGAAGTGTATGAAACAAGAAAAATATTTGCAACCAGGTTCGGTTCGATTCTCTTCATTAGCATGTTTCTTTCTAATTTTAAAATGCTTTAGTGCATTTTGTTCAAGGTCCTTGAAACAGAATTATAAACTCCGTGGGGATCCCAATCAAAGTAACATCGCAATGACATATTTATGATTCTGATTCATTTAAACACTGATGAAATATTTGATCTGCCAGTAAATTGCAGTTGGTTGGTCTAGTGAAATCTTATTAATGTGAATTAGTTTTTTTAATTTTTTGTTACAGAGATTGAAATAGATTCTTGAATGTATTTGCCATTACCGAACTTGTTTGTTTTCTTAACCTTACCCACCTTTGGCATCTAAAGTAGCCATCTGAACAAAGACATTAAACTCAGGACTCGGCTCCAAAACCTTCCGGACTAAAAAAGGCCTAAGGCAACAACTGATCACTTTGATGATTCAATGAAGAACTCTATTACTATGAATGTATCGGATCTAACTTGTTTTCAACTTTTCAAATATTACTCCTTCGAACTATGAAACTATACACTATGTGTCAATGAGTATAATATCTCATGATACATTTACTTTTGAAATCGATATTTCGAGAATTTAGTAATGATTTGTTTTTGCCATTTGATCGATTTGACTATCCTTGCCAAAATCAATGAAGGTTCTTACCTGGAACAAAGAACGAGACATGCATTTCAAAATCCACCCTAAGAATAAGCACATACACACACACACACACGTTTCAACGCGAGCACTTATTCGATTGTTGAGGAAATGGGACCAAAGTCGTTTGTTCTATTTCATGCACTCACTTAGTGTATCTTGCCTGACGATCCACTTCTTGTGCATTACCCTCATTACGAGCACTTTTTTCCTCCCACTTGACTTGTCGACGTCAAGCGTGGTTCAGTGAACTTAGTCCAACATAGCCGCCGTACCATCAGGCCCTCATAAATGATTATAGTGGATGTTGTACCGTACATATCGTTGTACGTACAACACACGCCAACAACATATGGAACAGACGTGGATAATGATGCCAACCCAACGAGCATCTTCTACCCCGAATGTCGTTCAAATGAGAGCGACGATCCTTTTTAATTGACATGGGTCACCGAGCCAAGAACGTAGTATAGGGAAACCTCAACCCATGGAACCGGGTCAAGGATCCCTGGACAAGGAGCCCCCGGATGTGCCAGACGGATGTTCAATATTTGGTTCTGGGACAGATGAAATCGAGTTTTCTCAACACGCAGAATAAGAGGGGAACAGGTTTTGATATGTGAAGAATGCCTTTTCGGAGAGTTTTGGAAGAGCAATCTTATGGTCCAGTTCCGGAGTGGATCCCTTGGCTTTGGGTCTGGTTTCAGCACAATTGTGCCTGGGTGGCCGCCGCCCTTGACTTAATTGTTAGAAGATAAAAGTCAAAAAGTTGGCCTCTTCTCCCGAGGTGCTTTTACCTCCGAGTTGCCAAGTCTTTGGTGGAATTTAAAGTAGACCTTTCTTGCCACATTTGCCCCGTTTCCCATGGGCAGAATCGCTCACAGGACATTCTAGATTATACGTTTACGCTATTAATTCAAGGCACTTTTTGAATTAACACAATGTATTTTCAGCCAATTCAAAGACAGGTAATGTCGTCTGACTTGTCCGATATGAACAGAGATTCTGGTTATGAGAGCAAATTGCCTCTTGGCCTTGCCCTGAGTCAATGCTACTTCTAGAAACACTTCTACCATGATTAGTGAAGCAAGGGAGAACTTGGGGATCCAGGTGATAAATGGATTGACCATGAAAATGGCCGTAGCCATGAAAAGAAGGATTATCTTCCCTCTAATCCTGCCGTCAAATTAGATCCTGTTTAGAACACAAGCCAACTAATAAAAAAAAGTGACCGACTCATCTTGGGCTGAAAAGGAGGTTTTGAAATTCCCGCCTTTTGACAAATCTGTCACCTTTGCACAAGAACGTGAAGAGATCAGCAATGAATTTAAGAGTATCAGTTCGTTTTGTGTGTGTGTAAAGCCACATGGCCCAAATTAACGATGACCGTTACGTATGGAATAACATACGGTACGAAAGTTGAAACAAAAAAAAAGCATTTCAAGAACCAGATTTGGCCTGAAAACCCGAAAAAATGCTTCCCTGATCCAAAATCAGAGACCCAAAAAGAGCCAGTAGGATGCACTATATAATCGGATACTTGTATTATATTTCGAACTTTGATCTCATTATTGGAGTTTCGAGACCAATAGTGGATCATCTTAACCAACCTGCTCAAGTACTTAACGTCTTTGAAGTTTGCCAGACCTGAGCAGGGCTTCAAAATCAAATTACTTGGCCTCTTATTATAATTGCTGGCTCTTGGTCAAGTTTTGAGCTATAACTGAGCCAAGGAAAGTGCCGAAAGTCCGAATGACTGCCAAGCTTCAAAAATCGAATGTGGAATCCAAGACTGCTGCATAATCCGGACAAATGACCCTCTGGAAGGCCGTCCTTCATTGGACTTTTGAGGAGTTTGATGAGCTATTGGTCTTGAATGTGGTCTGCGAAACCTCGAGTGCGTCAAGTGCGCAGGGGGGGAGACATGGCCCAAAATGCGAAATAAGGATGTGTTCCCTAGAGGAATTTGGTGATTCATTTCCTCATTTCAAGCCAACCACCAACCACACTCTTCTTACAATCATATTCCGAGCGAGAGAACGCCAAGATTTCTGGGTGGTTCATGCATAAAATTCCGGAATGCGGCAAATCCGTTCAACATCATCTGAGGTCCTCAAGACTGGATATGAGAGTCTCTTTTTTCCCTTTGTTTCCAAAAGTCTTGGCAGGGATGCCATCAAGATAAATATGCCAAAACTGTGGCCTTGACGAGTCAAAAGTCTAATTGAATTCTAAGCTTGATCAAATCAATTCATTTGAATGGTGATGATGAGGCAAAATATTTTGCATTAGTTCCCATCCGAGTGGATTCGCCACACCTCTCTCGAATGGGGAATCATATCGATCCGAATATGGTAATTTGTGCCTTCAACTTGCTCAAAATTCTAAATCCTAATTACCACATACAATGCCCACCATCCTCACAAATAAGAAGGCCTTAAAAATAGGGTTTCAAGCACCAGTAATACACCACTTCCATCCAGGATGAGAGTGCCATGTAGTTGCTAGAAATATGGAATTGACAACACTCTTCACGGCCATTTATTTGCATTCAGCATAGATGTACACACAAGAAAAGTATTCAGGTCCATAAAAGCACCTCACATAACGTAGTAGTAAATGTGAAGTGTCTCGATTGCTTCAACTGAAAATGATGCTTTGTCTCTTATGGTTAAGTATGGACTAAAAAGAGCATATCTAATCACCTCTATATCTATGGTAAAGATAAAATATGGTACATGGGAACGCATAGCGCTTTGATGTGTAGTATACGTGCATGGGTATGCAGTGCGCAAGTAGAGGAACACAAATACCCTTTGAAATGAGGCATAATACCACCTTCCCTTCACTTGCTTTATCCTTTAACACAAACTTCTACTAGATCATAGCTGACATTTGGGCATGCAAATGCAAACGATAATCATGGCATGAAGCTAAGTATATACTAATATGACATTCCTAGAAGAAACTGATTGACGTCAGACGAACATACCTCGACAAACTTATATTTACTAAATGTATGGATACAAAAGGCTTAATAGGGAACAGGTACCACTCTTCTTAGCAATGCTCTACCGAATTTCAATCCAACCGTGACTTACTATTCAAAAGAGAAGTATTCTGGCTATAAATGTAGGCTCGATTGGCCAATGGTGAAGTGACTTATTGTGTTCAGTAAATTGCCTTTTCAGACATACCAAAAACTTTTATTCACTACATCTTGACTCCTCTATAATTAACAAACAAGGCGATAGAGCCAAATGATGAAGCTCAAAATTGTGTAGAGATGAAGAAATTGAATGCTGACCATGAGTAAGCAAGTAGTTTCAATATCTTTATATTTACTCGGTTTTTAGAAGCTCCTTGACTTTTGAAGATATCAAGTGTTTGAGTGCTTTGGCTACATGTTGGTAGGGAACATCCTGCCATAATGTCAGTGATGCCAGTTTGAGAGAATCGTGACATTCGCACTCAATTTGAGGAAGGTTTCGTCATTTTGAGCAATTTTGAGGAGTCTTCCTTTATTTGTGAATTATAACCGAAAAGGACCCGTTGCTCACATTTGCTCACTCAACTCTAGCCAAAAAAGGAGTATATAAAGAATCATTTAGGGTCAAAGCAAAACATATAACATTCAATCATCTTGAACATTTTCTAGAACAATTTAATCAACTTTTTACAGTTCCACATTAACAAGAACCATACAAAATAGCAAAACTCGGGCGTCGTTGAGACAAATTAGCAATTGGTTATCAATATCAGCAGGGTCCATTAATGCCCAATTTCATGAAATTCCATATCTAAAAAAAATCACAGAGTACAAAAGGCACGGTTCCACTTCTAGACACTATTCTTGACAAATATCTCTTTGCTTTAGAACATGCTTTTGTCAAGTGGGTTGGGATTTTCAAGCGAACCGAATCATTTATTTTGCCCATCCTGACTTGTGCCAATATCTCTGTCGTTTTCTCTCGGAGGGTCCTTCACTCAAGCCTCCTTAGTTTTAGCAAAATCTATTGCGACCTGAACTCTTCAATTGAATCGAAGCAAGTTCAGTCGATCCACTTTTCAGGGCTCCCACGATTTTGTGCCGAATTGGCTGACTTAAACGAGTTTTGCATTCTTAGCACATTTTCTTACATGAAACTGGGAAACCCGCCTTTTGGGGGCTCATACAGGACAAATTGGTCCAAAGTGGAAAAGTGTGGCGGAGATTGAGAGACCTTTCACCAGATTAAAAAGCATTGCAGGGGGAAATCCAGCTCGTTGCCTTACAATTTAGACGTGTCAAGGCCGTCCCCAACACAATCACTGTTTGAACTCTGTCCTCGGGCCCATTCACACTTTGAACTGGCATAACTCCAAGCAAGTGGTCCACATTCGGTCCCAAAGCTTTACCAGAATACATAGAGCCCGGACCTCATTAGGATCTACGTACTGATGGCGACCAAACGTGTCGTTTGGACAGCTCTCTGATGATAAACGTCGAGAGGCTTAGGTCCTTCTTTTAATAGGTTCAATTTGGTACCTGGTTGGCAGTAACATCTGCATTCAAGGCGGATTTGCCAACAGAGCAATTCAGCAGTGGATGAGTCACCTTGTTTGCTCCAATCTTGACCCAAAGTTCCTAGTCCCTTCACAACTTAATGTCATGGAAAATTGGAGAGATCCTAAAGCTTGGATGTGTGTATGGGGGTGGGGGGGTTGGGCAGAATGTTCCAAACTGATTTTTATGGAACATGGAACATCACAGATCGTGTAAGTCAGAGCACTCGTTCCCGAGCATTTATCATTCCCGGATTTTATCTGCTCTTAATGGCCAACTTGGGTGACATTCCTTGGCAAAGCTTGCCAAGAACAATCAACCGTACGGCTCACTTCCATGTTCCGTTTACTATACCGAAGTACAGAAGCAGCGTGGCCAGACACATAACGAAGTTGGGCACCCTGGGACAAAGTTTTGGTGATCTTATTCGTTGTTCTTGATCCAGGAAGTTGGTGAAGGTCCTCTGGAAATTAGGTACCAAACATCCACTCGAAAGCTCTCCATCCCACTTTATGGTTTTTATATCCCAGTTTATCATTCACTGGAAAAGCCCGCAAGCCCCTCTTGAAGAAGATTTTCCATTCGAATTGCTTGTTCCCTGAGAAAGCAAGATGCATGATGATGTTCCACATGTCCCATTTATGGACGATGGCCTCAACGTTTCTCCTGAGTGATTCAAAGCTCTCCCTGGCCTCGACCCGAAAGTGCAATTCAACCCGAGAAAACTTCTCTTTGGCAACCTCTCTAAGGCCATTTCTGAAGGAGGACCCAGCTTAAAGGTATGTTGTATCTAATTCTTATTGGTTTAGTGCCACATTAAGAAGATGTTGTTGTTTTGTTGTTGGCTTTAGAGCGGTACTCAAGCCTGTCTGAGGAAAACAATGAGTGGAACACGTTGTTTGTGAATCACCTTCAGCGTTCGATGTTCCAAAACTGGGTGGAAAACAAACAACACAAAGGATGAATGTATGAAACAGACTTTCGGAATTCCGACTCGTGGGCGTGGAACACACCATTCAAGAACGAAGTCAAACTCTCTACGAGTAGTAGTATTGGATTGTTGAATGATATTTAACTTCGAATTAAACAATTTTTGAACTCATACTTGACAATCACAAGCCAGCAGTGTAAAGTAGAAGGAAAACTGTATTTTCAGTCGATGTTGGGAGAATTAGCTTGTTTTTGACATTGCAAAACTCAAAGCAGTGTGTTCTACTAAAGAGCAAAAGTCCGTCAAAGCCATAACTGATTGGTCTTTAATTGACTGCCAAATACAAATATTTAATCTGGAACTTTTCCAATAAAATTTACAATACCCAGGAGTACATTTTCAAATTACTTCAAGTCAACAACTGGTCGCTAACTGGTCCCTTTATCGAGGGTTTCGTGGGTCAAATCTGTCCATGAAATGAGGATCAATGACAATGATCCCATTCCAGATTAGATCAAAGTCGGTCAATTGTCTTGGGTGGGCAATTAATGAGATCTTTCCGAGTCTCTTGAACATTTTCCCATTCCTACCTTTCACATTTTGATCCCTCTGCTGCAGTAAGGTGTTCCAATCAATCAATAAAAGCGTCGACGAGCACTGAAATCTTCCCAAGGGACTCTCTTCTAGAGTAGCAGGGCACTTCCTCTGCAAAATTGCACACTAATTTGCCCAGCCCTCGTTCACTGGTCAAATTCGAAGATCACTTGAGAGAGAACTGGTTTTCTGACACATTTTTGTCCGGAGAAGAACCTGGCTACGCTCCAGCGTTATTTCCAGCCTGCTAACCTTTTTCCAAAAAGGGAACACGAGTACGAGCTACACCGTAGTGGCAGATGACGAGAGAGACGAAGTAACCGAAGCGGTGGTGGTGGTGGTAGTGAAGGTTCGCTTGCCAAGGCTAAGGACTCAACGTGGAGGAAATTCCTCAAAACAGGGCCCATTCCACCCCACCAATCCAATGTCGGTCGGACCAAAGACGAAGACGAATGTGTGAGAACCCAGAGAACCACGTATCGACGGGAGAGGATTCCCGCTTAGTGTTCTTCCTTCTCCCCTCTGTTCTGTTCCTTCAGTCCTTCAGTCCTTCAGTCCATCCGTTCGTCCTTCCGTCCTTCCGTCCGTTCGTCCGCTCTCTCTCTCTCTCGGTCTTTGGTCTTTCCTAGCCTTGTTTAGGTCATGCTGTGCTTCAGGACCTCTCACGATCCATTGGATCCATTGGTTTTAGGACTGCTTCACAATGTTTGGTAGAGCATCTGACCGCATTGACGGGACGGTTTTTTTGTCTTCTTTAGGGTAATGCTTTAAGAATTTGAAAACCGCACTGTTATATATTCTTCAAGCTACCTTTAAGAGGAAGCAATCATCAAAAGAACAATTAAGGACTGCTCACACTTGTCTGGACGGACGTAAAAGTTTCAAGCACTGTCAAAAACTAGCCTCTAAGCTAATGTCATTTTGGATGAGGCTTAAATGGTGTTTTTTTTAAGTTTACTATTTTACCCAACATTTTTACGGAGAATTATGAATTGCGCATTTTTTGCCAAGAGATAAAAATTAGTCTCATGTATGTAAATCAATAATCAAACTGGACGAGGCCTAAAGACCAAACTATTTTGAAAATAAGCCTGAATAATGACGAAAGTTTGCGGACTCTACAGGGATCCCCTCCATGTGCTTGAGAACTCCCCCAATTGAGTCTATCTTGGCTGGAGCAAAAGGGAACCATATCTTGGTGAATCAAAGTAGGAACAAGGAAGGCCAATGAAACGACGAATGGCAATGGGGCGTCACTATCGGAGTACACTACAAAGTCTAGCAATGTATCGGCAAGCTGTGAGGCAAAAAATACATAACATCATCAGGAAAAAAACCCTGGCAAAATAGGTAGTTGGATGTTGAATGTTTCATTAAAAGACTTTCGGATGACCTATGTTCTTTATCATGGTAACGAGTCCCTCATTCAAAGACAATAGGAACCTTGTGTCACAAAAGGACCCCTAAATGGGATCCTAAAGTCTCGAGAGGGCTTCGGACTCAAGTTAGTATTCGACTCTTATTTTGGTCAAAGAAGCAATTCATAGATGGAATATTGCCTCATTTCTGAAATGCTAAGTAACATCAACCTTGAAAGCCGAGAAGAAAGAGCTCCAGATCGGAGGAAAAGTCAGTCTAAATCGCTCATGTTCCAAGGCTGATGCGCCAGTCTTTCCAAAGCATCTTCCCACAAACCTTGGAAGCTAACCGTCCCAAAGATGCATATGAAAGGCTGGCCTAACGGAAAATTCAATTACCTGCTGCTACCAACTTATTGAGCAGAAGGATGCGATGGATGCTACATGGCCAAGCAACTCAATGAAGGTCAGGGAAAACCCCGCGACCGAACCTTGTCAAAGACCAAACACAACTGTTCCAGACCAAGAGAATTGAAGTAAGCTTTTAATGATTGAGGGTCTGTTTGATATATAATCGCATTTTTAAATGACCACATCAGATAACAGCTATTCGTGGGCATTCAAGGTGCCATTTGAAAAAAGGCCAATGGACCACGTTTGTTTTCTTACTTCCCCGCTTTTCTCTTCCTTTTGGGCTTCGTTTTAAAAATTCGATAAATCAAGACATCAGCTAAAACTGTCAAAAAAAGGCCAGGGAGCCGTCAGAAAATGGGAGAATCAGCAGAAGTGACTAATCAAAGAGAGAAAGAGCAGCGAGGTCTTTGATGAGGTTTTGAAAAATAGTGTTAATTCTTGCTTTCTTACTGCGTCGAAGGCCTCTTTCGTGCTTGAGGCGAATCTAGACTTTCTTTTCGAAGGGAGCCCAAGGAGAGTTGCAAACTTGAAACTTTAAATGCATCTGGTCATGACAACGACATAAGTTGAATTGGAGGAGCTGCTTGGGAGTAACACGAGTCATGTGATTGTGGTGCTTGTTAGCATGTACAGTCCATACTAGCAGTTTTTTTTATCGCGCCTTGTGTCGGTCTCAAGCACTTTTCAAAGTGCAAATCTCATCCGGACGGTAAAACAACCCAAGGTTGTGCTTTCAGAGTTCACTTCATGGCACCAAAAAAAAGACCCCCCTAAAACGGTCGCTTTTCACGTTTACTTAGCGATTGTTATCAAAGTAAAAAAATTGTCAATTTCTTCAGTTAGGTAAAGTGAAAATGTTTTCGTTCTGATCATTAGATAGTCAATCACTGCAACTCTTTACCTACATTTTAAAACTATGCAAAATAAGCATATTTTCAAGAAACCTTCCCCAATTGGTTGGGAGTGTTCAATATTGCAAGGAAGTACGAAAGGTATCTCATACTGTGCGTTTTTAAAAGCATTCATGAGCTTTGTCCCAACCCTGGATTCAGGTTCAATTTTAGTGATCGTAGAGGCTTAATGTGCGTTTTGAGAGCACCTTCAAGCCCTCTAGAATCCAGGCTAGTTAAAACAATGAAGTCCAACTCTCTTTTTTTTTTTTCTTGAGCTCCTTCATTGTTCAATTCGCTGCCCTCAAATATTTGTAGGGAGTGTGTAAGTGTTGATTCAGTAGCATCCTTTAAGTCAGACTTGGACAAATTTTTAGATAGCATTCCAGATCAACCTTTTATTCAAGGGTTAGTCAAATATTTTATAATTGTAATTGTGATTCTTTACTGCAGTAGTGGTCAGGAAGTCAGAAAAAACTGGAAGTCAAAGGGTCTTTCCAATTGACTTATGAAAGTCTTGACAATAAAATTTGCATTACAGCTTGAAGGGACCACTCGTCCTTTTTCATTAATCCAATTAATGACTAAATCAAGCCATTTTGAAACATGAGAGTGCTTGCTCATAAATCAATTGGTTTTTAATTGGAGGATTGGCCATAAATCCTTAGCATTAAACAATCCTGCCCTGAGAGGCTGGCGTAATCCAGACTAAAACTCACCCAACCTTGCTCATAAAAGTCCAGTTAGCGTTCATGAATAACCATTAACCAAGTGTCACTGATACAAATAAAGGGGGCCTGCCCTCAAAGCATACTTCCTCCTGCTTGAATGGAACCCCTTTTTCAGGCGAATTAATCTTCTGTACAGGAGTCATTTTCAGACACCCATAATGGGCCCCTCTATTTGACCAAAGAGACCCCATACCTCATCTCAAAGCCCTCCCAATTTAGACGCAATTGTTTGTTGCTGCTATTTGCTCAAGACGAATGAGATTAGATGGATTAGATGCTCTGTTATTGTGGTAGTGCCTCTCTGAAAAGGCATCCACAACTACAAATAGACCATAGACCGACGCTCCCAAGATGTCCAAGGAGAACAAGAAAACAGGACAACTGCTAAAAGCTATAGCAGAGGGTCTGGAAATGGCTAATTATGCATGAGGTATCCTTTTTGAAATGGACTTTATATCTGATTGCATTATAAGTCCACGTCAATGTTCGTTTTAGGGTGAGAAGACAAAATGTTCCCAGAGTTCCATCTTGGGGGGAATACTTTTTGCTTACACAGAAAACGACATTGATCTTGGAGCATGAATCTGAAGCATTACTTGGCAGATAAAATGGTAGTAATTGCTTTTCGGACTTCCATGGCAAGTCTGACAGGGTTGC
Source organism: Tigriopus californicus (assembly GCF_007210705.1). Classification (NCBI taxonomy): domain Eukaryota; kingdom Metazoa; phylum Arthropoda; class Copepoda; order Harpacticoida; family Harpacticidae; genus Tigriopus; species Tigriopus californicus. The sequence goes on along the minus strand of NC_081445.1, from coordinate 14,376,801 downwards.
AAATCAACAAGACCGGTTTGATCGAGGATTATTTCATACCTAGGAAAGCTACGTTTAGTTCCAAACCGAATTCAGAAGAGAAATTGTGCTCCGCATATAGTTTATGGCCCATTGAGCGAATGGTTGAGCCTAATGGACAAGGCCTCTCTCCTCACACCTTTCTTTCTTTATGTTCTTCCTCTTCGCCATTTATTTAGTACAAAAATGGGCAGAGAGAAACTTTTTGGGAGGAGGATCGACAACACTAAAAAAAGTTTTTCCTCGGCAATGTAATCCGAGCCAAGAATATAAACACACTCGTGTGGAATGCTATTTTCGATTACATAAACCAGTCAAGTGGACGATAATCTAATTCCAGGTTGGCGTGACTCAGTAAGTTAGCTGTACAGGCCACTAGATGGCGTTACAAAGCAACCGCTTACCTTTCGGGACATGGATGAGGTGCGCTCACAAGAGCTGTGTCGTCCGCTAGCGACATCTAGAAGAGAGGAAAAGAAAGAGGAATGAATAAAACTGTGAAGAAGTAATTGAGTTTGGCACGGCAATCCCATGAATGGATTGTCTACAGATAAGCTAAGTGTAATAAAATTTAAGTGGATAAGGGTGGGTGGAAAAGGAATTCCAAGGAAGTGCGACCACGAACCCTGTGGGAAAGGTTTGACTTTTTCGCTTTTCTCAAAGAAGGGAGGGTGGTTTGTTGGCAGAATTTTGGAATAGAGCTCGGAACTTAAGGAGTTAACAGCACACACAGTGGACAATCGTAATTTTATGATTCGAAGAGCTCTTTAAGCCTAACTTCTACAGCTTTCATTGTTATCGCTCATTGCTCGTCATTTTTCTCTGGAGTATCTTGAAGGTTCGCAATAACAAGGCTGAGGGAAAATAATGCATTTTGGCGTCATAGGGAAACATAACAGGGAGGACTTTCTGAGGGTGCAAATGAAACTTTTGAAGTACAAGAGGTCTAGACTCTTCAAAAAACTGGCTGGTTCCCAACACTCTTACTTTTATAGTCAACACTAAAATGCATTACTTCTCTCGTCAAATTTATAATAAGAGATATTTCGAAATATGCCACAACAACAGCTTTTGTAGACACTTCGATAACAGTTATTCAATTTACGGTTTAAGCAATTATGTACACGAAAGCAAAATTTATTTTTTTAACATTACATTATTTTATGCAATGTTTTATCACACATACTCTATCAAACGTTGACATTACGGGGGAATTTAGAGAAAATGCAATTCCTTTTTTGAGAAAAATGGTTCGAAGCCGGCAACTACTTCGACCACTCAAAATCGTGCACTAAAACCCCATTGAACACTTTTTAACTTAAATGTATCAGAAATATAGGTTTACTAATGCAAAATTCAGTGTAAATCCAGAATGTTCATTTACGTGCAACATCCGGGCTCTAACCATAAAGCTTCAAGGAGAGGAGGATGATCAGCGAGTGGGTGTTGCATCTTTGAATCTTTGAACGGTCGTGGGGGTCAGACAAGGCAATTTCCGATTGGGGTGGGTATTTTTCCTTCTTTTTTTCACGTCATGTTTATGGCATGGTCTCATCAACGCATTGTCCATTTTACAAGCAATTGTTTTTTTCTAAAGCCCCTTTGCGATCTGATAATGAGCGACAGACAACGCGAGGAAAAAGACGTCCTTCACACTTGTGTCTTAAAACAAGCAATGGTATTTAGACGTTTTAGACCTTGCACTAGTTTTCCAAGCACATGGCAACCATGTCCTGGCATATCTTTTTTTGAGGTCTGAACTTGCGTGAATAGAAATGCCTCTTTTGAGGAAGATCGAATCGAAGGAGAAATATAAACCAGCAATATTGAAAATGAAC
>NC_081445.1:14321377-14374894 GCF_007210705.1 Tigriopus californicus | reverse complement strand
TGTTTTAGCTTCTTCACGTATAGTTCACGCCTTCTTGTGCCACCATTTATCAAGGGTAAAAAAGGTAATGCATCACGCGAGATCCCCGTTAGAAAGGTTGCTTTTCCAAAACATTACGGTGCGTGTAGAAATTTGGTAGCATTTCGATTTGTGGTCTTTCACATCTGAGCGTGCCAACGGTGAATAATGGATTTTAGACAGCTTCTTGCTTGTATCTGGCATTTTCAACTTTTTTACCTGACCTTTTCTCGCTCCTTACACGGTTCTCTCCAATTACCTTTGTCCAAAGGGCTTTTACTTGTAACAAACATTCCTTACAATGTACAAGCACAATAGCAAGGTTGCAGCGATTTCCCGAGATAAGAACACACCCAAAGTCAATGATCTTTAGCCCACTAAGTCCTACAAGCCCATTCCAATTGAGCTGAAGGAGTCTCTTTGCTTGTTACTGAAACTAAAACCTGTACGCGCACGTTTTCTTTGATGGATTTCGAATTAACAGAAGTAAAATGCACCTCGTCATTTCGGGAATGATTCACGCAATTACAGCATAAATAAGCATAGTTGTTGTTGTTGTTGTAGTGGCTGAGAGAGGCTCCTAATTCGATTTCTGACGAGTTGCCTACCTACATCCATACTACATCCGTGCGTACGAGAGAGGCTCCTGTTGCCTTCTTGGTTGAAGAGCCGAACCACTCGAGTTCATGCATGGTTTAATCCCAAGCAAATGGTTGGTTGTGGTCAGACGACTCATTCGCTATTTCTCACATCCAAGAGTAGTACAGGTGGCATCGCGTCTTAAGCTCTTAATATCGCGGTTGATGGCTTCGTTAATACTCTGGATGACAAATTAACGGCTTCTCGTCTCCACAATTCTTTTCAGAGATTTCCAAGCAGTCTCGCAAAATGGCTTCGTTCTTGAACGATCTTGTGAATGGGAAGAAATGGTTATTCATAAACGATATTGTGGTTTTAAGGTTACTTCGACGCTATATAGAGCAGTTCTTAAAGTACTTCTTTTCAATTGGCCGCGTCCTCCTTCTAAGTTCAAGTATTCAAGTTACCTCACCAATTTCAGAACCCATCGCTAGCCAGTGTTCAGAGAGCTGGCATGTCAAAAGTCCTTTTTTATAGATTAATAGATTGTATTTCAGGAAAACTTTGATCGGGATGAAATACTGCTATTAGCTAGTTCTAGGGTTTACATCTTAAAATATCAACTGTTTCATGAACATATAGTAGTCAGTAATGTTACTGCGGCCGAGCTGCAACACGGTAGCGTGAGTTGGAAGACTTCAAAATGAATTGAAGATTTGAAAGAAAACATGCAGGTTCGAACTATGAAGAAAGAAAGGATAAAAGGGAGGAAAAAAAAAGTATGGAAACAGGGCAAAACTTTTTTTTTTGAGTGTTAATTTGTTCAGTTCTTCAGAGATTAAAAAAGACTTCAGGAATGCGAGAAAGTTAATAGATAAACAATTTTATTTAGGTGCAAGGACTGGTTTGAATGTTTTAGATGCATTTTAAGGCAAAAAGATCTGCACCAATTGACATACACAACAATTCAACTGAAGGTTAACTTACGGTTTCATTTGTTTTTTAACTCGGACCCGCACTATCAACAGCGGCCCTAATTTACAACGTCAGACAACTCAATCTAAATGGGGAAGAGGCACGGTAGATTACTAAATAAACTACTCGTGAAATGTCATGAAGGCAAGTTCTTTTCCCGACAGTATGTGACCTAAGTCACTATTCGTACTTAAGATTTTGATAATATTAGCCAAAAACAACTCAAACGCATTCCAATTGAATGAAGAGGAATCGGCCCTATATTTGGTGGAGGCTGACTCACAAAAAGAGTTCTCAAAATTATGCATAAAAAGGACCTCAACATGCAAATAAAGATGAAAAAAACCAGCCCAAGATTCAAATAAGGATGCAAATAAACTTCAAAGATGCTTTACATTGTTATGGCATACTGAGGTATTTTGAGCAATTTGTTAAACTGGACACACATAATCTAATAGCAGTATGCTCTGATTCCAATGGATCAGCATCTAAACAATAACCAAAGACTAAGCTACCATAAAAAATCACAGGTATTGTCAGTACAACAACTTTGACTTGCAAAGAAAGTTTGGTTAGGGAGCAACTCCCTGCACTGGTTCAATCCTTGAGCGATTCAATGGGCAAATCAATTTTATTTCAAAATACTGTTTAAAAGCAGGCATTATTTCAGTGAACAGCAGGCCCAACGAGCCGAACTTTGTCATCGGTCTGATAAATCAACAAAATACTGTTTAAAAGAGGGCATCATTACAATGAACAAGCCCAACCAATCTAACCATATCCTTGGTCTAACAAATGAACAAAACAGGAAGAGGATCAATGGCAACCTTCGAATATTTGAAAAGTTTTCACCAAAACTGGAGATAACCAAGTGCTGCCCCCTATCCTGATCGTTAAAGAACATTAGACCTTTACATCGCTGGATGGCACTAGACACGGTACACTTACGGTAGCATCATACCACAACATTAAAGAAAAATGGCTGACTACTATCACTGTAATAATCATGCGTGTTCGTTTCCTTTTTCCCTACCATCGATATTTCTTAAACTTGTGAAGGGATGGAAAAGCAATGAAATTTTAAAAACAACTTTACTTAGTGTTTAGCGGAGACAAACATAACAGCCAACTCGCACAGCGATCCAAAAAATATTTGAATGATCGGATGAGTGGTGTTGCAAAATCTTCAACTTTTTATTTTTTCTATACTATCGTATTATCTGATTTATCATCTTGGCTCAATTTCAGAATACCTTTTGCTCAAACAAGCCGGTAAATTGAATCAAAGGGTAAATTCAGGCTATGCAAGGTGCATTTATTTTCTCCATAAACCAATGTCTCCATTTTGTTTTCCACTTTTATCTACAAAGAGAATTAAACCCATCCAATGCAAAAAAAAATGTATAACTTTTTGGATCGTTTTGTTAATCATTTCTGGTCCAATTCTTAGCTTTTGGCCGTTTTACGACTCATTGGGAAACCCATTTCAGTGACTCCAGAAATTTATTAGATCATACCGCAACATGAGTGAATTTGAAATCAAGTGATAACTTGGGTCCAAATCTCAAAGAAAGAACAATCACAATAAATTGTTCTCCATTTTTGCCAATGTTTCCCCTTATCATAGTGATATAATTAGAAAACACAACTTGACCCCGCAATAAATGCATCTTTTCACGGACTTCTAAATATAGCAATAGAGTAGCATTTTAGAAGTCAATGATTTTAAACGAAGTCGGAAAATAGATTGACACAGTAGTACTTCTCATGAAAGAGTGAAGTCAATGATTTTAAACGAAGTCGGAAAATAGATTGACACAGTAGTACTTCTCATGAAAGAGGAGTATCTAAAGGTTTTTTATTTTGTTTATGTCTTACCTGCTGCACTCATGGATTGATGGTAATATAGATTTCTAAACACATGGGGGAGACTTCCATGTCGAGTGTGAATGTTCCGTCGTCGAAGTGATTCCATGTCCACATTGGAGACACTCTCACTGCGACGATATCGGCTACTATTCGATTGAGGTGGGAGGGTGAATCGCACTGTGGAACTGGAACGTCGGGAGATCCCGTTGGGCAAGTTATTTCCATAACGACCGTGATGGTTTTCACTGATCTCGACATTCCGCAAGTTCTGCCGAATGTTCTCGAGGCGTTGCTCGAAATCGAACGTTCGAGTCCGCACATCCGGACTCCATTGCACTTGAGAGAAGAAAGCTATGTCTTTCCCATACGTCAGGGATTGCAAATTTCAAAAGTAGATTCATTAAGTAAAGTTTTGAAAGCCACTATCCACGAAACATTAAAGTTTAAGGAATACATTTATGCTATATTTTATCATTTCATCAAGTTCAGTTGACGTATCGGAAAGACGTTTTCTACTTTGATTCCACTCAGATCGTTTGGTGGGTCGATGGTTGGGCGATCTGTCTCCGCCATGCGAAAACGAAGCCTCGGAATGCGTCTCAAACACGTCATCCGGGCTGAGGCTTCTGATCCTTGCGTAAGGCAACGACAGGTTATTATCGTTAGAGGGCGCCACGGACAGAGATTCCGTGCGCGTGGCGGGTTGAGCGGTTCGGGCATGGTTGGGGTTCGGTGAGGCGGGGAGCGAAAGCTTCCGTCTGGCCTTGAGGTTCTTGATGCGCGTGATGGTTCGTTCCATGTTATGTGGAAAGTGAATTCCGATCCATGGTGTCTCATGACATCTTTAAGTATTCATGTGTGAACTACGTAATCGCCATCTTCATATATTATACCCAAACAACATGTGAGCCCCCACATGAGACTCAAATAGACACACAGAAACCCAAGCAAATATAGGAGAGAATTTGAAACGACGCCACTTTTCTCCTGCCTCCCTCCCCCTTTCCCTGGCCTCCCCTGTTCGTCAAAGTCAACCAGTACTTGTCCGGAAACGGAAGTCACCCGTGATTGCCTTGTGGTGGGAAAATGCCGATAAGGCTTCCCCATGAGGGATATTTGAATATTTTCTCTCCAGCTATTTTGGTTCGCCTGCGTTTTCTAACCCATCCCAGGAGTGAGTAGCAAAGCCCCTGAATTAGACCTGCCGACCATTTGCCATTTCCTAAATGAGATGCAAAGCATCGAGAGCCCATTCATTTAAAGAGCCTCCAGCGACCAACAACAGAAACAAGAACAGTTAGCTTCCAGCTAAGAGACCGCTTAAAAGTCGAGAAGCAGCATAAAAGAGGAGCAGAAGGATCAACGGATTTGCCACGCGTTAATTCGTGCGTGAAAAAGCTGGATATCAGATCTCACCTCCTCGAATTGGTTTTGCCCATGTATGGCATTCGGATCATTGGTGGAATTTATTGGAATGTGTGATATGGGTTATATTGTGACTTCGACGAGCCCATGTTGTCCCCACATCTTGAGAGTACAAAAATTGGGTGGCAAGAATTGGAAGTCCCCCATATCAGAGGGGAGCAGATCTTGGCCAAAAAAGTATATGGAGACTCCACCCTGCTTAATACAGTTTTTGTAATAATGGAGCTGGCGAAATGATGGAAATCTCTCGACCAGCGTGATTTATATCCCTACACATATTGCCTAGAGCTCCATTTAAAACCTCCATAATGTGGTTTATACGAGACAGGTGTAGTTTGCTTCCATCCTGATGGAAGTCCTTGTTACCTTGTATTCCGTTTTTAGCCACTATCGTCGCTAATCGCCTTTCGAGGAATAACAAAAAAACAGCTGTTTCAATTATTTCAAGAAGTGCTTGAAACTAGCATTCCTATTATTATTGGGAGCATGAAGCTGCATCTCAAAGCAGAATTTCCAGTTTCCTCGGAATAAGTCTGTTGATCACATTTGAAGTGTTGGAAGCTTGATTAAATCGCGGTGAAGTCTTTTAAAAGTGATAAATCGAAACCTATTTCAGCTTCATTCATTCATCAAGAAAAAGTAAAAATTGCAGCCTTCTCAAAACGGCTTTGGTCTCAAACTATAGTCCATACCACATGACGTGACGTCACAATAGTACCCCCAAGAAGACCAAATCCATGGCCTCTTTAGGGAAAACACATATCCCCATTGATGTTAAACGTCTATACTGTGCACTACCGATTTAAACATCCACCCGGCAAATGCTTTGTGACGTGCTTGGATGAACGTCCTCGATATGGAGGATGAGACCTGCTTCAAAAGCTATTTGCATCCTCTTCTCTTTGACAGGCGAAAAAGAGAGAGTTGGTTGGTTGGTTGGTTGGTTCATGCCTTCCGAGACTCAATTGAGTTGTCTCATCCGGCTGCATTCGAGATTTGAGTTTGAGAGACTCAGCAGGGGAAATGCAAGTTCCTTTGGACTTGGGTGACATATCATCTGAGGCCAGGACAAAAACAGGCCAATTGAATGTTCTTGTCAATCCGGACAATGGCGATCATTGTTCAACGACGCCCTCCATCACAGAGCAATCACAAGCTTGTCATTTTTGCACACCAACAATTGGCGTTTATGAACGCCAGAACTCCCAAAATGGTCTTAGCTAATGTGTAGAGCAGATAAAACTCTTTGCCTCCTTTGATTATGGTAGAATCTGTTTGCCTTTTCTTTGGGGTAGAACCCAATGCAGACTGACAATTTTCCTGAGTGTCGTGAGGTCGGCAAAATCTTCATTCATGAATTAAATTTGTTCCCTTCGTGGCGGAGAGGTTGGTGTGAAGTTCAGGGATTCGATGTTATCGTTCGTCACTCATTCTCTTTGATCCGAGAGCGCCAAAAAAGTGATTCGACAAAAAAGAGTCCGCGCCAAAGGGTCAAGGATCCTTCGGGCTAACTTTTTGGAGTAGAAGGTAGTAGAGTCTCTTGTAGAATGTGACCTCGAAGGGTGTAGAGGAAATCACCTCTATGGACAAGCGTTGACCCATGCTTCAACACTTCTCCAGGCTCATCTTCACCTAACGACTCCCCTTTTAAAATCTTATTATTCACGCCATGAAACGGAAAATGGAAATATCATGATGCCTGACGCGAAAGACACCAGGCCCTTGGAGGGTTATTTTGGTCTGACCTTAACCATTAAAGCGGAGAGAGTGAGAGACGAGAACATTGACGGGATGACAGGTAACTGCCATCACGTGCGTGTGAAACTTGGTTTAGAATAATATGCCGATCAACCTTCAGTGGAACCTTTAGCCTTAGCTACACATTCGTATAGTGCATGAATGAGAGTCACTCAGTCACGAGCCATTATGCTTGTAAACAAACCCGAGAAAACAAAGGCCTGGCGAACCAAGTGTTGCCACTTTAGATCCACGATCCGGTAGTGGTCTCAAAAGGAAACTAACATCGTCATCATCATCTAATTGTGAAGGTCATTGGACTTGGCATGCCCCTCAAACAAAACGTCTTCAGATCGTGAACATCAAAAAAACACGTCCCGAAAAGAAACCCCAGCGTTCATTATTCACAGGTTTGCCTGATGTGGACGTAAAAAAGTAAATTCATATGTCTTATGCATTACATATTTCATAAGGAAGAGACCTGAAGGTAGATTTCCAATTTCATAATTATGACGTTGAGATATTGTTTCTTTAATCACATACTTTGAATTCCAATCGACCCTCCGTAAAGACTTAAAAAAGCGGCCACTTTTTGTTCTTGTTTTCGCCTAATCTCGCAAAGGTATGCAGATGTACATACAGTAGAATGATTTCACGGACCAGACGTATCAAACCCTAAAATCGCAAAAGTTAAAATCAGGATCAATTCTATCTTGAACAAGGCCATGTCTGAGCGACAAGCTTCCATGTCTCGACCCGACGATTTCCTCATCGATTAGCTCTAAACCTCAATTTATGTAATGGCAACCTTTTCTCCTTCCTTTTAAACGCATGTTCATGTTTGAGACGTCTCGAAGCCAGAACTCAATGCTCAGACCCTTATTTTAATAGCCGGTATTTTGAAGTAATTTCTTTTCTTGTGACTTTATGACGGTTGAATGGCGTAGACTCCGATTTGTCTTGAAAGGCTTTTAAAATACCAAAAACTGCTTTCATTGTCAGCAATCCGAGACTAGGCGGAATTCACCTACCAAAGCATCCGTGACCCAGGTTGTTGTTGATGTTGATGATGTTGTGGTTGTTGTACTGAGCGGATCTGGCCGCGTGTGTGCAGTGAAAAAGAGCCAAGATATTTGGGGGGCCCTTATTTTCTTGTGAATGTCAATGGAGATGGCGAAGATTGATTATCATTGCATGGATGGACTCTCAAATATTGACAAACTGACACCCAATAAAATCTTCCTCTTCATCGTAAACAAATCTCTTTTGAAGGTCAACAAGATGCTTTGAGAATGTCCAGGTAAAAAAAAAGTACGGAACGGCAGTCGAGCAGTCAAGAATTATCTCTCCAGGTGTCGTGGGTTCAAACCCCGATACCGGAAGTTGAACTTTTTCATACTGTGGTGTTAAAAGAAACCTCCTTATTGCGATAATTTTGGACATAATTTCAAATACAATAGTTTTCCATCTTTGGTGTTTGGGGACCCATTTCGGGTAAATGTAGTTCGCAAAAAACAACGATGAATTAATCCAATTGGAAAACTACCTTTTAGTAAACAACATTGAACGTAACAGAGACAAAGATCGTTCGTTGTGTAGAAGCTACAAACTTCAGGTTTATGGCAATGTATGGTCCTTATGAAGCAAAACATTTGGGCGTTTTACGACCCGCCAAGATTCGTGTTAGTCCAAGTTTGTTTCCGCAAAAGGGCATTTGGTCAAAGAAGTTGTTGGCCGAAGCAATAAAGCTTTTTTTTGGATATGGGAACACACGTTTCACGTATATGACGATAAAATCAATCCCACCTCATTTTGTCAACTAACCTAAGATCCAACGCCTAAAAATGTTAGTAGGGTTGTGACAAAAGGAACATCAGCAATGCAGCATTGATGCTCTAGCGAATCAATATCCTACACGTATGCGGCTAATCTCCATGATTTATAACCTCTGTGGTAACCCGGTTCATCGATGAGTGTCCACACACTATAAAGCAATTTCAACGTGATGTTTTCCAGGATTAAATTGTTTAATCGATACGTTAGAAGTTTGACGGGTCATTTCAGGACTCACTTCTATTCACCTAGTGGATGGACTGGACACGGTTATGGTGTTTTAGGACTTCCTGATCATGTCAGATTGAGTGCCGACCGATCTGTGAATGGAATACAAATGCAACATGCTTCGTGGGATCAGACAGAGGAGCAAACGAGTTGCGATTTATGAGTCTGTCAATAAAATCCTTCCTCCATGAACTACCTACTAGTGTACTACGTATACAAATGCTACCAGGACTCTTTGGTGCGTCTAACAGTCCCAGATTAGTCATTTATTTGTTCATCTTCCTTGGTCTATTTGAAGGGGAGCGGGAAGGAATCTAATCAGATGTCAGAGACGAAGCCGACGGATTCACTGTGAATATTTGGCTGCCTGGACACAGATTGTTCTAAAGGAAGGCCATCATGTTCAAATCAAGCTCAAGAGCTCACTTCGAAGAATGTCATGTTTCAGGATGTTTTGAGTAAAGAAATGATCGTAGTTGAGAGGTTCGCACAGTGTTTTATTTGAGTGAATGTGCGTGGGAGGCGAGTGTTTGAGGCTATTTGAGACGTCTATCTAAAAGGACCGAGATCTAATTTGGCCCCCTGAACGCAAGACAATAGCTCATAAGAGGACCTGTCGAACAGCTGGACAGGATGAAACACATTTAATAATTTCTAGGAAGTTTGGTCACAAGCTTTCTGTAACGCAACAATACTTCACTTAAAATGGGTAGGCTACCTGGGCACAAAGGCGAAAAAAAGAAATAGCCAATCGACCATTTTAATAAATATGCGTTGAGGAAATAAAAAATAATCAATCTAACTAACTCAGAACTGAAATCAATTCAAATCCGACCACTGAGACTATATACAGTGACAAGCCTTACACTTTTGACACCACATGAGCCAAATCCTTCTGTGCTATCATCCCAGGAACATCTTAGGAGTACTAGATGCTGTAATCAATTCTTGGGGTGGACCATGAAAATTGAAGCACATACTGTGCTCAACCTTCCCCTGTACCACTTGTCTTGACATGGCATCTCTACCCCAGGGCTGCATTAGTTCACACAGAGGGTCGTTGGTTTCGTCTCACGTGCAGATAACTTGTCCTACAGGCAAGATGTCCGTTGAGGGAGGGTGGGTAATTGACGCAGACTGATGCTTGAAGTTACGTTTCAGGGCGTTTGAATGACTAGTGCGATCCATCTTTCGCGTTTATGACTAGACTGTATTTGGTAATATTATCGTAACTGTGCTCAACTTCAAAACCAATCGGATCAGACACATGTCAGAGCAGGCTTGAAAGGGATTTTGCGTTGAGCGGAATGCGCCAAGAACACCGTGTTTTTCTGGGGTCGTCGCCCATCTTAATGGTAATTGTTGGAGGAAGAATGTTGGCTTGAATTTTGGTCTTGCCAAACTGGTGATATACTAGATGCGATGACAGCACTGTCGAAGACTATTGCCAAGTAGAGCACTTTCCAAAAAACAACAGAGGCTACAAAAGTTGAGCTTTTTGCCTAGGCTTATCGTGAGCTCAGCCCCAATTTAGGAAACATTATGTCCATATCTTGGTTGTAGGCCTATTCATGTTGGATAAGAACTATGCGAAAAAAACTGCCGCACGGGTTGTTTCTTTTCCCCTATATTTGGTATCTTTTTGACGTCAGTAACCCTGGTTATAAAACAAGGATAACAACAGTTCTCAACAACCTGCTAACATACCTTAGGGCAAGAGTGGTAGTAATGGCAATTTCTTTCTTTCTTTATCCTAATACCGCCATAAAAGTATAAAAATGAACTACTGGAGTTATTGGCAGCTTTCAATGCATAGACATTTAAAAAATCAAGGCTCCATTTGTGTTCAAGTGTGTTTTGCCAACAAAAGAGGCGGGTCTGAAAATCGCGGAAGCTCTTTCTCTCTAGTCACTAAAAGAAAATCACTCGGTTTTTTCTACGCCCCAATTCAAGAGATCTGGTTCATGATGAGCAAGTGTAAAAGTTTTCCTTTCAGGTCTAATTTTTCTAGGTTGTCAGGTCTAGAGTTGCCAGAAAAAAGTGACCTCTGGGGTGACCTTTTGTTGTGACTTCAAGAGGAAGCCGTTGAACTTATCCCACAAGTCATTTGCCATATCAAAAGAGGAAAGGAAAATTACACTGATACAATTCTGAGGTCTTGAAACCATCTTCAAACACGCAAGGGCTACTCGAATTGAACCCAAAGAGTGGGGAAAGAGGAAAGAATATGAGTCGTATTTGGCTATAATTACGACAAATTTAAAGTGGCTTCCTTCAAGAAAAACAAGCTTCGGAACCTGGTGGTGATGAGACTGTTGGAGTTTTAGTGGGTGGTGCGGTGGAAACAAGAAGTAATCTGATCAATGTCAAGGGTAAAAGCTCACTCATCCAGATACATTCAAGGAAACGAGGAAGACAACAACTAGGGGTTCAAACTTGAAACTTCCAACTTCCAATCCGGAGTGTGCCAAGAGGAAATTACTTGAGGGATTGGCCTCTGAATCAGATTAACTCCAAGTCAGTCACTCACTCTAGTTGTATTTACGTCGTTCAGGAATGCAAGCGGACATGCTCAAGGAGACCTCGGCAAGGGCCTCTCTGTCACATCAGGTTTGAGTACACCACACTTGTACAGTATATACATAGTGTACCCGTATGTAGGCAGGAGATATGGAAGCATGACATATGACCCAAAGGTAATTTACGATCGAACCCCAGAGATTCAAGGGAACGAGATTCCGATCCACATCTCACATGCGAATCTGAACAACTCATTTTTTGGCACACATATCACTCAGTTAAGGACCTTGAGCCCATAAAGAGCAGGAGCACAGGTCAGTAGTAGGGGGTAATAATCATTTACTTATCAAAGTGGATGGATGCGGCATTACCACTTGGAACTAAAAAAGAAAAGTTCGAGTAATACGTAGTTGAAGATTTAGATCACACGAACCTCCAGTCTCTCTCTCACTTTCGGTGTCCTCGTGTTTTGAACGAGTTCAAGCTGAGGAGCAATTAACATGTAGATGTAGTTTCTTCTTGTACAAGCAATATTGCAGAAAACGAGGGATTGTGCAAGAGTTCGCTCCCAAGTTGGATGAATGTGAAACAGAACTTGGAGTGAGGCCAAAAATACATACGCGAATAATACAACCAACCAAGTCGTCTTGACGAGGATGCGATCCGTATTCATTGGCCAATAGAAAAGTCCCCTCATCGTGGATGATGTGTGCAGATGGAATTAAAAGCCTGGTCACGTTGCAGACAACGGCAACTTGGACAAAGCCTCAAAGGCCCGTACATCAAGTCGATGGCAGTCAGTAGCTACGAGAGATCAAGTGACTTATCGGACACATTGAATCTGAAAAAACACCTTTCGCATTCACGTTTGTGAGCAACAACGTGGTTTTCAAGTCGGATTACATCACTCGACGTCAAGAGGGTATCAAAATATTGATCAGTTTTTATCTCAACGTGGTAATCAAAGGATCTAATGCCCGATTGAGACACCTTAAGCTGTCCTTTTATGGGTTCTTATGCGTCAGTCATGGTTACACTTTTATGTAGCATTTTTGAGGTGAAACTCAATTCCACAAGAAAGATGGAATTCAAACAGTCACATAAATCAGGAAATGTTTGGAAGATTGAATGGATCATGCAAGAACTTTATTTGATATATGAGACAAAAAAAAACTAATAGGTTCTCTCGCCCTTTGTTCCTCTTGTGTCATGATCCAGATTTAATACCAGGATTGCATGCTTTTGAATTAAAGCCAAACTCAATCTCCACTAATGAAGACATTGGGGAATGATTCAAGGTTATTCAGAGACAGTAATTTGTGGTTTGTTCTTTCCGGATTTGTTCAAATCCTATCGCCCGGAAAAATAGTCCATAAGTAGTCTGGGATTTATGTGCCTCGAAATTCAATTTCCAAATTATCATGCATCCCATAATCATTTGGTTTGAAGCTCCTCGTCAAGTTTTGACTGCATGGTTTGTCTTCCACGATACTGGCTGAGTGGAGTTGGTTTAAAATCAATTAATACAAGCCATAAATCTGTAACCATATACGTACATAAACAGATGCGAGTTTCCCGGTGCAAGATCTATTGGGTAATTGCAATTCCACTCGAAAAAGTCGAAGCATCAATCTTTGAATCTATATTACCATCTCAAGGGCACAATGTCCGCCGCCAACAAGTTGATGCCTAAAGTTTGCAGCTTGACGAGAAGATGAAGTGTTATTATGTCAATTGCTGCTCACATCACACACATACATACACACCACATTCACATGCAACAAAGCCCACGGAGTGGAAATCCCATTCACGAACCAAGTTGGTTGGGGTTGGTTAGCTCTTCCAAATCTAATTGGAAGGGGCTGGAGCCTCTGAATAATGGCTCTGAGATCTTCCAATTTCTCCATTGAACAATTTCCAAGCCTTACAGCGCATCATCCTTCAGCATCATCGTTCGTTGGGGATAATTCAAGGATACTGTACATATGTTCTGCACACTACACAGAGTACGTAGTATCTATTTAGGCCTGACGCCTCCCTCCAATCTTGGACGCTCTTTGATACTTTTTTCACGCGAATTGATTCACTCGGTCGAAAAGTGGGATAAGGCCGTGATTAATAGAAGGAATCAGGTGATTATCCACTTCCTCGTGATCTCAAACTGGACTCGTAAGCATGTGCTCGATGCGGCTCCAGATCAGTCCTTGGTAGGTGATAGATTGATCATTTCAAAGCGATAAATGGTCACCATGGTCTAAGGTCATTCGACTCGTAGTGGGGGACGAGAAAAAAAATACCTATCGTTAGAGCTCAAATTCCAACATTACTGCTTCCACCTCAATGCTCATTTTTGAGTTTAGTCATGCGCCACAATTGGCTTCAACTTGGATTTGGGAGTCGACATAATCCTATACTTCATTCAGACGCTTTGGTGAGCAACATCATTAACTACCTGAAATGCATTAAGGTCCTTATGTTCTACCTCAACTATCCACAAAAATCTGGGTTTTAATAAAAACTTACCTTGTCAAGGAACCGATAAATAGCCACTTACGAGTTCTATCTCAATATTTGGGGGTAATTACAATTTTCAAATAAGGAAGTAATGACTTGTGCCAGACCCTTGGACAATTGGTCAGATTACCAAGATCTTGTCATCACTTCCATTTTGTTTCAGGATTCTCGGCATTTGTCCACTTAAAAATGCCAACTGTGATCAGGCCATTATCATTGGACTGTAAGCGAACCCCACACAGAATTGGGTTCATCTAAGTGCTCCCCAACTTTCAGTGGAGATGGTACATCATTCAAGTATTCGTCTACGTTTGACATTAAAAGTCCTCATGCTATATTTCATTCCCAAAATCCATCATGTTTGAACGCTCCTTAAAATGATTCATTTTCCGTAGCATCAACGGTTCGGGTTTTTTTTTTCTTCACACCAATAGGACGTCGCCCACTGGGCTGTAGAGGTGCCTTATCCCTCCCCAAAAAATGGCTAACAAGACAAATTGATACCCATCTCAATTGGGTTGTCATCTCAACTCCAACACATTTTGTTCTTCTACCTTATGAGTTGGCAGATTCCTTTTGAGATATACTCCATCCACTACTCCGAACTTCTGGTTCGGTGGTAGCCTTGTAGTTAGGTGGACCTTCTCGTACGTAAAGCACGTAGGCGCCGAAGGTACTGAAAGTACCGAAGATACAATTTGTATCATTATTTCTAGCGCTGAAAACATTCTGGAGATGGACTGAAGTTGAGTTCACTTCTCGACTTTCAAACCAAATCAATTTTGCTTGGGATGGGCCAAATATTGAGCTTTGACCCATCATCAGCTGATGATTTTAGTTAAACTCAACGGATCAACAGCTGAACAATGAAACGTGTTTTTAGAGGAAGGAAGGGGTTGCTAAAAAGTTAGAAAGGAAGTGGGCAAAAATGTTGAAGCGTTTACTCTCTGTGATGTCTAGTGCTCTAATTTCGTGTGCATGACGTTCCTGGATCTGTGTTGAATAGAGTAGGTTCCCCTCTATTCAGACAAGTTTTCAGAACAAGTGTGTACCGACGAGTCTTTCAAATATTGACAGAGAGCAAAGTGGTTCACACTTTTCCGACGTTCAGGATTAGATCCACTGATCGCTGTAAGTAAGCCTCTTAAACGATGTGGATCGGCTTGCTTGAGCTCTAATGTATTTAATCCGTCCTAATTGCGTGGTCCAATCTCGAATCTCGAATCTCGTCAACAAACCCCGTTTAATTATGAAACGATTTGAAATCCAAGAGATATTCCGAGTATTGTGGAGGAATCTGTTTGGGAATGGGCGTTTGGCGATTGTCATTCCAGCCATTTAGGCACCACATCTCCTTGAGATCTCGTGTCGAATTCTGGACGGCGTTTCTGACGTGTGTGATTACCGATTGGTTCTAGACTACTCACAAAAAAATGCCATTTTCCTCGTTTCTTTCCGTGTTTCCATTTAGTTCGGCAATAATGGTAATATTGGATTTGCTTCACATGCAAAACAAGAGGCTCTCCTGTCATCAATATTGCCGAGCTTGGGTGGCTCAAACATCATCCAAGGAGCCGAAAAACAGGGATGATGAAAAAGTGTCTTCTTTGATTTTCAATTCGATCAGTTCTGAAAATATTTCATAATAGCAAATTGTAACTCAATTTTTCTTTGAAATTGGTCACAAGGTTGGACCAAAAAGAGATCAGGTTTTCCACCAAAATGGGAAAGTTGAGTGTCAACTATTCCTTATCTTTGAACTGTTTTGTCATTGGTGTCAATTAATTTGATCGTGATGAACAGGCGCGCTCCAAATCTTGAAAACACCTGTCTCCTCCTCGGTCTCTTTTTGGCAGCATGTTTCTTAAAGTTTAAAAAAACGTCGTTTGATTGCATTTAGGAACCGTTTTCAGTACCAATCCCATAGACTTTGTCACGTATAGGAAGTCCACCAAAACTTCACATATGTGCATATATATTTGTTAGCCGTCATTTTACGTTGGAATCATGTGTTTGATGCAACTCAGTGAAGAGGGTTTGTTTAATTTAGTGCTGGGTGGAGTCCGGACTCGAGTCCGAGTGCACTCGAGCTTTTTGCTCGATTTTGAAGAAATAGGCCGGACTGGAGTATTTAAGAAAGGTCTCGAATCCGGACTCGTCAAAATAGCACTATTCGTAGTTCCTTGAAATTTCGCAAGTCGAGTCTTCTAACTAGACCTGACTATAGTTGGCCGGACTCGAGTCCGGCAAAAAGTCAAAAAATCGAAGGAGTCTCCCCATCATTAGGGTTTATGGTCACTTTTGGTTGTACTTTCTTCAGTGTAGACCTCACGGTCTATCGTTTAAGCACAATCCCACCAGGATACCCTAGGAAGATAGTGAGTTGTAAAAGTGCCAATCTAGAGATATACCAAAGTTTAAATAGCCCTCGAGGAGGGAATGTAACCGGCTAATCTTGGAGATCCGCTTCACCATCTTTTCTCGTCGTGGTTCCCAAGAAACCCTGTCAATGACCCTGTCCAATCCGAAACTGTGCGTAATTAAACATGGCCACCCTTAACGGCAGGAATGTCGGGCCAACCGCATCGGAAACTCCCGAAACTCGGGTCGACCAGATCCGCGGAGCTAAATGGGTAATTCATTCATTCGCTCATGATCTTTGGACAAATTTCCCTTCGTCCCAAGACGGATCACAATCTGTCAACTAATCCAATCTTAAAAGACAGAGAACCAGCTGAGTTAATGATGATGACTCCGCGGCTCCCCCCAAAAACCAACAACGCTCAAATTTACATTTTGATGATGTCCTCCAGGGTTAGGAACAAGTAATGGAGCAGCGTTTTATGGGCCCCGGTCTCGAGTAATAATGCATGAGCTCAAGTATGATTTGCACATTTTTTGCTTCTTCTGGAGCTCAAGTCGTAATTAAGAAGGGTAGGAAAGGCAGGCAATTTCTTGCAATGATGTCTACGACGAGAATATGACGCTCTTTTCCGCTCAGTACGCTGAAACCTGGATGGGAGCTAGAAGAAGCTAGATAGTAGTTGGGAGTCATCACGAGATGGTTTTACGATCGTGCAAACGTATGAAAAATGGCAAAAATCAAGATGTGTTGCAATTCATTACGCAGCCAATTGGCTGTGTGGTTTCCATTGCGAAGAAGAAGAAGGACGAGGAGGCATAAAAAAGGATCATTTCTCAAATCTAGGTCCTCTCATCATGACAATTGGATTGTGGGACCTGAGATCTCCCGACCCTGACGCGACAAAGATTAAAGCCCATCAAATATTTATATTCAGGACATGCTTCCTGCTACTTGGATACTTCATATCGACCTTGTTTTTATCACGATCCACAAAGGCCTCTTCGATGTTTGAAATCGGGGTATTGGGAATTGGAAACGTTTGAGTTGGCTGAAACAATGGCTGGAGTTTTAATCAAAAAGGCATTCGGCCCTGATCAGTCCGCCAATCCCAAGCCTGGGTAGACCCTCTAATGGCCAAGGGATTCAGTTACACTTTGAGAGGCAATTCGAGCTTCTCTGATTGGGCTTGGGTGGAAAATAATTACGTTCTGTTCGACAGACATTAGCCCGTCAAAACATTGCATTCCCCTTTTTTCACAGACTACCAAGAAATCTCCTTCAAGACGAGAAATGAACTGATTGGAACGGAAACCTCCGAACCATGGAGGAAATTGGGCTATGGATGGATTCAAAGGTAGCTATGAAGTGCTTCAGAAACATGTTGTGGAAGGATCAGACAAACAAACATCTTTGCATCCAATGGTTCTGAAAAAAATCCGTCCGTAAGCTTGGTCTGAAATGGTTAATGATAACTGAGAGAAAATTATGTGGTCTTAATGATGCTCCATTGCCTTTGACGAAACTTGTTAGCGTTAAATGGGGTCAACAGAACACAATGAAAAAAAAACTCGGAGAGCGTCGATCTTGTTGATTAAATCAGAGTTGGGCATTTCACAATTGCTTGGGTTTTTTTTTCACCCACCCTATCATCATAGAGCTCCATGCGATGGTTTCATTTTTGCACACACCTCAAATGCCTAGATTCGACCGGGCGCTAACTTGTCAGACCTTCGCATTCTCCACTTATTGGAAACCAATCGCCAAGCAGACAACAAAATTGGCGAGTAAATTGGACACTTCAGGTATCCACCACGATCCGCATTCATATCAAAGACAAGAGAACCGAGTCGTCCTCACAGGGGGTACGGTAGATAGATGGTTATGCTCCACAACTGTACTACTCAACCACAGTTCCCTCCAAGTATGTAATAGTTCAAGTACAGAGCAGTTCCGTTTGTTTGCCTCCAAGTATTTGGTACCTGGATGGATGGATGGATGGATCGTTTTCTTGCATGGGGAGAGGGTATCAAGCGAGGCAGGACTAGTGCCATCACATAGAAATTACCGGGGATCAATCGCTAGATGGATGGATGCCCAGCCAATCTACAAGAGGTCGCTGGAGTCTAATTACGGGCTTCCAAGTGCAAATGCAGGATCCTGAATGGGAAATCCTCGTCGCCGCGGTATGCTTTTATTCTGAGAGATAACTTGTCTACTGAGAAGAGACGTGAATTATTTAGTGTGTTCAAATGTTGAAAAAGGTCAATTTCAGATCAGAGAAGACGTATTTGTCTTCTTTACAAAGAACATGAAGGAAAAGACTGGATGTAGCAAGAAGGGGGAGTTTGTTACTTGCGATCTTTTTATTACTTTTCAAAGGGATCAACACACTTTTTAGTCATGGGAAGACAACATAGAGGTCGGTCGAGTGGGCCATCTTGCTACTAATTGGCATAAATGACAACCGTTTCAGCGCAACTATTTCACGACCATTTTTCATGTTAATCCTATCTTTGACAAAGACAGGCTTCTCGTTTCAAAGGGTTCAGTTTTAAACCCTGAGCTCGTTAACTCTCTGGTGAAGGAGAATCAGGCCTGTTGTGCTTGCTTGTTTGCCTGCTTGCTTGCTTGCTTAAAACTTCATGTTTCCTTTGGACGCTCATTAAATGGCAGCAAGAATTGAAACGGATATTTCTGATGACGTCAATCTATAGTTTGAAGAAGAATGAGGGCTCCATTCGGATTATTCCAACGATGAGAGAAAACCTCAGATTCATACAAAACGGTGGATTTCATGCCAAGGGAAATATTCCCAAGGTCATTAAATTGAATGTATGAACAGCGCTCGTTCGTCTTCAAGTTTCGGAATCTTGAATATCACGGTAGCTTATTTTTCCTGCCGTGGTCGAGTGGATAAGCGAAAATATTAACTTGTGACTCAGTCCCACTTTTAGGGCAAAACCAAGTCACTGCAAATGAGATTTGACGAATCAACACCAAGTGAGATTTTCACCTTTCCTTCATTCACCGAGAGGAAGACCACTTTTAAGCTTATCTCAGATGGGAATCCAAAGTTGAAAAATGGCTTTTCAGGTGTTTACTGATGTCTTTGACATTTACCATTTGAGCAACTTCAGCTACGTCATTCGAGCTATCGTCGGTCGTCGTCGTCCAGATTAACTTTGATATGGTGCACCTTCCCTAAGACTACGTTTGAGTGAATTGGAGACGTGTTTTTTTTGGTTTGTGGTCATGGTGGTTAACGGTACACGGATCAAGCTCATATTTGGAATCTAATTGCAGTCCACAATCTTGAATTTCCGCATCTTGAAACACGCCCTCTAGCCATTTAATTTCGGTGAATTGGCCATCGTCACCTCGCGGCAACACTTCCCTTTTCTTAATTCTATGCGTGGCTTTTGGGCCAAGAGACAAACTCGCACCTCGTATTCGGAAATGTCAAGTTCTTGGATCAACGCGTTTCTTAAAACACTGCAGTTTTAATTAAGACGCTTTACTCCCGGTGTAAAAACAACGATGTTTAAGTAAAATAGTCCAGTGAGTAAAATTTCGGCCAAATTAATTTTTGCTAGAAATAAAGTTAAGCTCATATTCTTAAACCTTAATAATTCATGAAAAACCTGAAGCTTAAAGAAACCTTTTCTCATGCTTTCATTTTCTTACTCCAGCATTGATCTCAATTTACGAATCTCAATTTTCAATTTTGACGTGTTTACTCCGTTCACTTGGAGGTTGTCCACATTTCCCGTTTAAGACCGATTAAAAAAATTCCCAGCACATTTTCCCTCCATTCATGTGCTTGATACCGAAACAACACCTCATTTCAGGGATGCCAGATGTAATCCCCACCTTGGACATAACCCTTTCCAAAGAGAGGCAATGAGTGGTTTGAGGCCAACATATGTTGTGCTCATAATTCAAGCATTCCCAATTGAAATGACATCAATCATAGTTCTCGTGTAGAGAAAGGTAAGAAAGCCATGTGTGGAATGTAAATGATGGATGCTGACAGCTTTAAATGGCAAGCCTAGATTCGTCTTGTGCAAAAGCTTTTTTTCGTTGATGGCTCGTAATTGCTTAATTGAGGAGCAACCAATTTTCAGAGAATTTGTCTTCAAACATAATCTGGGGTGGTCATGATTCTTGCTCTTTTTTTCGGCCGAAGCTACGGTAAATCCTCTGTCCATTCAAGATGAGATATGAAAGAAGCATCCCCCCCAAACTTTACCATTGACGAACAAGAAGAAAGAAGCAGGATGTTGGCCAAGAGCCCTTTGAGCTCCTGACACGAGGCCTTGAGAAATGTCTGTCACTGAAACCTATCTTCCAAGTCCTAAATTCAATTAGAGCCACTGCCAAAACCTCTCAGTTCTTTGTGACCATAGAGACCATGATTCCGTGATTTCGGGACCGGGACCGGGACCGGGACTCCTTCGAGCATCTTTGGCATTTATAGCCTTCCAAGATGTCTATTTTTCTCCCGCCCAAATCTAAGTGAAGGCACAAAAGGGCTACTTCAACAAGACTGAGACGAGTCGTGGCCTTTTTTGTCCTGCAAGCCTTTAGAAGAGGACCAAAAGGAATCGCAAATCTAGCGGGAAAAAACTTGATAAGGACCTGTGAATAGTCAATGATGGCTCTCTTGGAATCTCTCGTCGGAATCTGTTGAGAGGTCGTTTAGAAAGACTTCCTCTGATCAGTTTTGAAGGAGTTTCCACAGTGTCAAGACCATGAGCACGTTCCAAAGTCGAGTGAAAACGGGGAAAACTCTGCGAAGTATTTAAGGCTGGAAATGCTTAATTGTTTTCTCTTTCATGATGATTTATGACACTATTGTTCACGCAACTTTTGTACCTTTTTTTGAAAACAAACATACTCCTTCTCAGCCACAAGATTCGCTCTTTGTCCAACGACTCCAAAGGGTTGAAGTACTTATTATGTATTGATTTGGAATAATGGAGACTTTATGTTGATCATGCCTCATAACAAGCCTTCTTCGGTGAGTTTGGACATTGCAAGTTGTAATTTATGTGACGGCTTCGAGTAATTCACCATGCCACCAAAATTCCCACCCTCGATCCAAAGTTTGCAACCAGGGTGCCAAAATTCTGTCATCCCAGGCATTTATCAAAGTGATCGAGCTACTAGAAGCGTTTAATTACTTCATTACCCTTGAGAAGATTAGTTCATGTAATTTCATGAACCAACTCCTCATTCCCATTTGGTAGCAACCGATCCCATCTAATTGCATTTTACAGTTGGTCTCCTTCATAAACATAATGTGCAAATGTATTGAACGAGTTCGCATTTTCTATGGAAACTGATACTCTGAGGCTGAACCCGGAGGGTCATGATATCAGGTGGTTCCGAATCAAATGTCTTTGTTTTACAAACGTACAGCCACTCACACTTTCAGCTCTCTCTCTCTCTCTCTTTGTGAATGGATTGTATGCAATTGGCAAATAACCCAGTGGGAGATAAAATGGTATTGAACTGAAACCAACAATGATTCCACCCACTCTTTCCATTTTGATTCCAGGGTGCAATTACGAACAGACGTGGTCCAAACCCATCGTTACTAATGAAAAAATAAGGCCATTCAGGGGAATTTGAGTGGGTCAAATATAGACCTACGAGCTTCTAAGATTTTTGCTTGGCGTTACTTATGGGTCTTGGACCAACATGGTTGGTTGGTCGCCTGGAGTGCGAGAATTCATTTGGCAATACATGCATCCGCCCATATAAGCATATTCGGCCATAAGCCATGCTTGCAATGAGTGAATAGCGGGATTTTCCTCACGTCATGTGCTAAGAATTCTTTGAAGTTTTTTTTTTGGGGGGGGGGGATTCAACCCGAGGAATGCTAATAAGGAAACTGCACGGTGTTGGCCAACTTTTCTGACAAAAAAATCGGTCTCATCACCACATAGTCAAGTCTCATTGGTACAAAAGGAACTACCCGAGAAAGTAACCCCAGGGAATGTACCAAGTACTTGGTTTCATTAAGTGATAATCAATTCACACTAGTCATGAACCACTTTCATTTTTCCAATCATGACCATAAATTATGGCCGAGTTCAATGATATGCTCACACGAGCCATAAAATCAGTCAAAATCATCATCCTTCTTCCACGATTTCCCTTTCTCTCGTTCTTTCTCATGTTGATTAGGTCCTCCAAACGTACAGAGAACCCCCATAAACTGCGATTTTGAGGCTCTATGGATGGATGGATGTATACATATACATAGTACATATTGGGCGTATTGTATGAAGATGGCGATTGACATTTCCGTCGGTGTTCACTTACTTTCGCTCAATTGTTCCCATAGACGGGATCTGGAAGTCCCGGTACTACTGTACCATTCAATTACCTCCTGAGAATCACTTTGAGATTATGCTTATTTTCTCAGATTTTCAAAAGATTCCGCTCGTCAGCTTTCACCTTTTCCTTCTCGTGGATTCACTCACTGATTCACTGGCTTGGTTTGGCTTGGATGGTGGAGGGGGGGAGGAAGATCACAATCGATTTTGAACCCTTGACACATCTTCATAACTTTCCATTGTGAATCTTGAAGCACTGTGACGAATCCATTTCACATCAGATCCCAGTCTTAGAAGACACGGGCATTTTACACTCAAACACTTAACATGGGTTGCGATTTTACTCGTGCTTGCTCGAGCAACAGACAGACAGATATACAATCAGATAGAGAAGGGGAATTCACAATCCTAAGCCTCATTCAAAATGCCAGAGAGGGAAGAAGTAATCTTTTTCTCATTAAAGTGTATCTGTTAGTTTGCGTCCAAGGTCAATGGTATGCATTTGGTTGGAGTCACCCACCAATAAATACTATCTACACCATGCAAATCATCCTGCTCGTTTACTTGGAAAAACCACGAACAAAACACAAACGAACAACCATGTGTCTCGGTGGAAACCTTGAACCGTTAATTTCCTTCCAGCGAAGACGATTCCAAACAAATTCGGAATCACACGTTTCTAGATTTGTCAGGTTTGAACATATCCGAGTGATACATAATAGTCTTTGCGCCTAAATTAAAACCCTATCTTTGGTGGAACCACCTTTAAATTCCCCCCTCCCTCCCTCATAAATATGAGCAAAGGAGACAAATCTTGACACCCTGCTTAGGTCACATATTGCACGATTGTTGCTGAAAACAATCGTTGAAAGTGGCCGTTCAATATATTTTCAAACCACACATGATTCGAAGGGTCAAGTTTCGTCCGGGAAAATGCTAATACTCCTCCGAGATAGCAAAGTATTCATTAACTGACGAGCATCAACGTAGTGGGCTCTTTTGAATGCCAGTGAGGCCGTACAATCAATGTTCCTTTCATCGATTTATTTGCATAATTACAATCTAAAGTTTCTCATTTGGGCTGACCACGACAATGGGCCACCAGCACTTTCATCCTGGAGGCCCGCTTTTCGTGTGGGTTCTTCTTCCTCTTCATTTATGTTCAATTCATTCATGGCCTCACTGAGAATGGCAATGAAAATTGAGAAAAACATAGTCCGATCCTCCCTGTTCGTTCGACAATCTCGAACATAAAGGCGTTAAAACCTTGACCATTAGATCTGTCCGTTCCCAAGGTGAGTATTGGTCACTAACATTTTGCCAATGCTAATTCTTGGACACGGTTCTGAGCTCGGAAGTGTTTCTGAGAGCAATAGATAAGAGGCCCCCCTCTGTCGGTTTTAAAACCAAGAGCATGTTAAGGATGATTTGAAAATGCCAAACACCCGTGTCTTCTTAGGGAAAACTTGAACGTACACAGGTTTTCATGTGGTAATGGGTAGTACTACTTCTATCCGTATTGTATATAGTGTATAGAAGGCGAGTGTTGTTTATCACTGGTAAACACTTCACTCCTCCGAGATCCTCACGCTACTTGTCGGCAGAAAGCGACCACTGGTAGTTCCGATGATGGGATGAGTAGTACAATGACTATGTTGTGATGTGGATGAAGCCAACGAGTAATGGTGGTAAAGTAATAATGCACTGCTCACTCACTCACTCCAACACCATGTGCACGGTACGCTCTCCACAAACCAACTGCTTCCTCGTTCTTTGGTTATCTTCTTCTTCTCCGTGCGTTCGGATTCGTCTTCTCCTTTGGCAGACTTTGATGTCTTCTTTTTCTCATGCCAAAATTGTGGAAGAGGGCGCTTGCGACGCTCAAACGCGCGCTCCACATGAGTTTCATTCAGGTGCCATTCAAAGAGAGAGGGCTCCAAGAGACTCAAAGCGTCAAATAGCCAAGGCAATTTGACGAAAAATAACTCAAATTAAAATAACATTAAAAAACTATTTGGTCTGCATTTCGTACAAGTCCCATTTCTTGGTGTTATGTCTTTACATATGGGGTTTTTAATTCTTTCCTGTATAAAAAGATGACCTTGATTCACTATTTGCTCCTGTATTTTCATTGACACTTCTTAGTTTTCTCTCATTCATTCTCAATTTGGCCTGACACTAATGAAAAAGGTTCAAATGTCAGTACTTTTTTGATCACATAATCCTCAGCTTTTTCCTCTTCTCTTTCTGTCTGTCTGTTGAACTGACATACCTATAATACAGATTTCTATGAAGGGTCAAATCCTTTTCCAGACTCATTTACTAACTCACGTCCCAAGGAACTTCACCCTGTTTTTTCTCATTCAATCCCAACCATGATCTTTAATCTTGAGGTATTTAAATAGGTATATCTTACCAATATAGGTCTCAAAGGAGAACCAACAGATTTTCCAAATGCTCAAACAATTGTAAAAAATGCTAATAGGGTTGCCAAAAATTGAAATCAATATACTGTATGTTAAGTCCTAAGACAATAAAGGAAGCAGAAATGGTTCAAACACTCAGTCAAATGTAGTACATGGCAATCAACATGCGACAAATTGGGACCAGTTGAAATTGCAACCTCTGAAGCATACGGTATAATACGAATCACATGCAACAAAGGTTGCTTATTTCTACAGCAATGCATATCTTAACCTATTCAACATTAATTAAACCTAAAAAATTTGATACAAGTTGAACATTCGGAATTCCAACTTTTTGCAATACATGGTTTTCATTCTTGGAAAATTGCTTCTAGCTGTATTTCTGACCTCTTGTCAAAAGTCTCAAAAATGAAGCTGAATGAACGAACTGTTTCCTTACTCAATCTTCATCCAAGGATCGAAAGTACCTTTAGGTAACTTCAATCGGGCTGAGCAAACGTGCTCTTTCCACAACAGAGCTGATGAATCTTCGATTTTTCAGCTGTAAACTTTAAACAAGACATCTTGGTCATCATCTTCTGTGACACGAATGAACGTATCCTACTGTTCTCCGCACACTCAAAGTGGATCCCCTCCATCCATAGCTCAGCCGAACTACACTTCACCTTACAATTGCCTGGCAATGCCCGCTTAACGTTTCTAATAGTGTCATTAAAGTTTGCATTTTCCTGGAGAGCGGATGTGCAGAAATGGATGGGATGGAGGAAATCGACAACCAAGACCAGGTACCTGAACACAACGAAACGCCAACCCATCCGAGAAGACCTGAAGCACAATAGCACTCTACGGAGCTTAAATTGATGAAGTTTGGAAAATTCGATGCTTGTAACGAGAAGCTAGGTGGTCCGCAAAGTCTTCGCTTTGGTCTCAATTACTGGAATACGACAAATCGAGCGAGCGTAAATGGAAATTCTATAAAACTTTGCTAAAGCCAATGCGGACAATGTCCTTAAGAGCATGAAACAATATCTACGGGTTTATATGTCTTAGTAACAACATGGCATTGGTAGTCTCGTTGAGATATTGATAACCTATATTAATATGACATTTGCGAAAAATTGACTTTAAAACGGAATTAGGCCAAAGTGGCAACTTTGTCTCCCAGACAAGTTTATTTGCTTTTCCATCTAGAAAGCAGCTGTTTCAAATCAAGCAATATGATTCAATGTTTGAACCTCAATCAAATCCGAAATAGCTCTCATGTGAAAAGTTTGCTGGCTGAAGCTTTATTCCTTTCAACACAAGTCAAGACACAGTACTACCTGAGAGCAAAAAGGGATTGAGAGGAAATGCAGTGTCGAAATCGAAGTCAAATAGATTTGCTAATTGTGGTAAATGTCAAATATGAAGCAGAGAAAATTGGAAGGAGTGCGAAATATGGTTTGATTTAGACATAGGATACGCCGAACGTTTCTCCTTACTTATTCATCAGATTTTTTGAAAATAGGATTGATCTACACCGATCAGAAAAGTTGATGGCGAGCAGTTCTTCTCTTCAGAAAACTTTAGGATCGAATGCTGCATCCAGCTTTGGACTTTGACCTCATAGAGCAAAAGATTGAACAGAGCCCACTCAGTTTTTCAAACCCGACTGGATTTTTCAATATCGAGGTTGGGTGATATCTTTGAATTTCTGGCGAGGGCAGCATTTCGTCACAACGCCAGAGAGGGCGCTAAACGTTATTCTCTTCAACTTCTAGAAGTACATCGTCCCCTGGACTTGGCTCAGGCAGATATCTCACGATTAATGATTAAGCCAGACGTAAAATATATATGTAATTAGAAGAATAGAGGTACATGAAATATTTATGATTGTGCACAGGCATCCACCCAGTAGGTTGCCACGGAGAAAGAGAAGAACCTAACTATTCTTACCTGCTTTTGAGAAGCTCTGGAGTGATGATGTCCTTTGGAACTTTGAGGGCTCAATATCTTCCACAGCAAATTTGTTATGATCTTTCTTGATACATTCATGACCTGTAAAAGAAGAAAAACAACTGTACGGCTGCGAAAATAATTCCACAGATGGGCTCAGCCGGGATTTGAACCCGGGACCTCGCGCACCCGAAGCGCGAATCATACCCCTAGACCACTGAGCCATTGGTAAGAGAGTGGCCAATTTTAAAAACAATAATTTTCTTTTCCATATTTGCGCAATTCTGGTACAACATTGAGTTCATTCTCCGATTTGCGATTAATATGGTTTTCAACCACAAACAAAAACATTCCCAACTTTTTTAAATTCAACAATTACGTCAAAGCTACCCACCATTTCCGAGTAGAATGGAATGGCAAACGACCATCAGTTAACAAGTAGTGAATTTGTACTCTGTTCCCTAAACCGTCCCTTCCGACCAGTCCAAAATTGGTCAAGACTAATTATGGGTTCATTTAGTGTATTTGCACTTTTCACACGACCTTCCAGGGATTTAATGCTCGCCCTTGCCTAATTTCAAGGATTGGCCAAGAAGTTGGGTCCCCATTTATCCATTTCATAGTGATATTTTTGATTCAAGACGAGCTCAGCTTGTTTTGAAACGAAGACCCTTCAGGGATACACAAATCGAAAGGCATGAATTTCGTGCTTTGACGACTGATCGAGACATTATCAAGGCCAACTTGGTATGAAATGATCTTGAAATTGTGGATTTGTCGTTTGTGCGTGTGGCTCGTGAATATTCATGAATTTCCAATTACCTCTCGAGTTATTGCTTGTTTGAACCCACTTGATTATCCGGGGAGGTCCTCTCTCAAACCTTGTTGAGAATTGCCTCTTGACTAATTAAGATTCTCAATTTTCAAAACCACTCGTATCGCTCAGAATCCACACAACGTCCATGCCGGATGGGTTTATTCCACTAATTGAGTTAACTTCGAATGATATTCCCCAATGTGGCAAGAACTTACCTCTTCTTTAGGTCCTGATGAGAAGAGATTTAGCTCGTTTCTGGACCTCAAAAAGGCGCGAGTTCCATACCAGGGTTACCATGATTGACGTGGGTTTTGCATTTGCTTATGGCCACGCTCGCCTGGCGCATGGAGCGTTAAAGGTCATGGCGAGAAATTTGCTCACAGCCCTAGGTCCTTGGGGCTTTAGGCGAAATATGATGACAATTCTTCAACTTGACCGATGAGCTCGGCTCGAACCAAACCGGGAATGAAAGACTCCCAAATTTGCCATGGGGACGGATTCAAAAAGCCAATCCAAACTTATGACAGCCGTATGAAATGCAATCTCCAATAGACAGATAATAACGTATTCTCAAGCCGTCACAAGGTTCTTTTTCTTTCACCGGATGCGCATGATTTAAACTTGTTAAAAAGATAATATCGTCTGTGCGTTGCTTTTTGAGGGGAATAGGTGAACTGGGTTTGAGCCAGGTTTGCCGCTTTTGACTCACCAATAGGTCAGGATTCGAGACCCGAATTTACGTACATCACGGAATTATTTGGCTGGAGCCATATCGTAAGATTAGTCTCTTCACGTTCAGTTAGCAGGAAGCCAAAAATGCGTATCTAATAATCATTGTCATTTTTTTGTTGTAAGTATCTGAATTTGACGAGCTCTCGGATACCCAATGATCTTCCTCAATTTCAAACAAAGACATCAGAACCGTGTATAAGATTGGTCCAAATTGGGGCGTTACCCATTGTCTTCGGCAGGCATTAATGTGACCCAAATTTTTTACCCCACCAAGATTATTTTCAACCAGCACTACGGTGGAGTTTATGATTTATTTGGAGGCAACAACGCTTTTGGGCCGTTGATTTATTGCTCCTTCTTCCGCTCACATTGATACCTAATTTGCCAGAGGTACCCAGAAAATGAGTGGCAAGCAAAAATTTCAAAATTTCTCCAAGTGTGTATGGGGTTTGTCAGTACTTTCCGTTTTGGTTTTGGTTTTGAATGAAAAACACGAGCAACCATTTTTGAACAATTTTCTTTCCCAAGAGGGATATTGGACTTTTGGGCTGCATTTCTTAGGTGCATGTAATGAGCAGTGCCAATATTGGCGGATACTGTGAATTGAGCCATATCCACCAATGATCCTGAAAATAACCGCCTTAATTCTCTCGCTCATCAAACTGTCTTTACGTCATTTTCGGCTCATTTTGGCACAATTATGATTTCCTTCGACAAATTACGCAATTAAAAAAAATTTCTCTTGCGTGACAAATTTGAGAGCACACATCACGACGAAGAAAAGAGGGGCACGTGGACATCTAAAGGCGAACAAATTTCACCTCTAGGACCATTCTGAGGACACATATCGCACTCAACCCCTTATCTCCCTTCTAAGACTTGGATGAATTGAAAAACTCAAGTGGTGCAACTAGAAGGTCATAGGTTCAAAGCCCGATTCGAACTGCTTTTTAAATCTTAGGCACAAGACTGTGAGGGGAAAGTGAAGGTCGGATGTGTTTGTTATAGCTCAACTTAACCAAGTGGAAGAGGAATTTGGCAAAAAATTAAGGTCCAATTACAATGCTTTAGACAAATATATGTTTTATGTTTGACTAAAAAACATCAAATTAGTATTGTTCCTCACGTGAAAATAAAGGAAATTCAAAGAAAGATGAAATGTGGCACCCTAATTTTGGGCATTTTCCGACAGAAGAGTTTGGATAAACATCACACAGCCAACCGGTCTCGGACATAGATAGAATTTGTCATTGATTTCAATTTGTCGCCTTTTTAAATAAACAGTGCTCTGATACTGAGACAAGATATTAGCACAGTGCCAGAACTACATCAAAATAATATCTCTTGAGCTTTATAGCATTACTCACTCAAAAGTTGAAAATTCAATTAATTCAAAATGTGAGTGGCATGTGATGTTTGTCTAAATTCTCCCTCCACAAAGAGCCCAAAATCAGGGTTCCCCATTACATTTCTCCTTGAATTTTCCTTACTTCACGTGGCCAATTGACCAAAATTGGAATACTGTAAAGAAGAGCAGCCATCTATTAGTCGAATACCTGCCCTAAGCTGATATCCTAAAAGGCTAAGTTAAAATCAAAATTTGTCCGAGAAGAACAAAACTTAATTTTAGAGAAACTACTTCCTTACAAGTGTTTCCTGATTGTGGCTATCTCCTTCATAAAAAAAGAAGAAGAAAAATCAGATCTCTTTCAACTTTGTTCAATGCTTCACGAGCTAAAAAGTCCAGCTGAAAAGAGTACAATGGAATGACTTACACTTGATGCATTTCCTCTTCTTCTTCCTTACTATTTTTCGGCCACGGTGAACGACGAAGATAGAATTAGCCGTATTATTGTTCGCGATCTCCTCGGACAGGGCCTCTTGTTCATTGCGAGTGTGGCAGTGACTCAGTTCATCTCGCTGATGAAGATTCAAATAAGCCACATTGTTCGTCGTTTTGGGCAGTTTCATCAACGTGCCCCCATTTCGAGAGATGAGGTAATCTGGGACGTTCTTGGATAGGCACTGGGCGAACTCACTGAACTGGTCTGTCTTGAGAGCCTTTGCATTGGTGACTTGCTTGACGGTTGAGGTCACTTGTTGGGTCATATTCCGCCATCGCTTTTCCTGGCGTTGACGCAACAATTCTTGTTCATTTTGTAGGATCCTTTCCTCTCTTCGGCCTTTCACGTTTGAGGCCGTTGAAGAGCTTGAATTTCCCGCCATCTTTGAAGGGGTGGGTAAATTCTCAGTGCTGCCTTTGACCTCTTTCTTCATGATTGCCACTTTAGAAGCCAATCAGGCCTGTTCCACACATCACCATTGTAAACAAGCAACACTGAAAGCAGATTTTGAAATTAGGTACGGGCTTTTTACAAGTTTTGCTCTTTAATGAGACCTATAGATTATCATGCACCGATTTGTAATTATAAACACCAACAGGGCTGTCAGTTTGGCCAATCGGCAACTGATCTACCTCTCATCAAAAGAACTTATGGTAATTGAAAACCTCGTGGCAACAAATGGAACTAAATAACACTTGTTAGTGTCGTTACTTGATCTGGGTCAAATGTGCAAAAATGTAAATAATACTTGTGCAATACGACCTTGCCTAAAGAGCTCACGATTAACCTATACATTTTGCCAAGTTTTGCTGAAATATTCTTTATTTAATTATCAACTAACGAATTATATTTGACTGGTATGTTGCTGCAGCCATTTTGTAGAGCGATGATCCTACTTTACTATTAAAAAAAAGTAAATTTGGTTCAAACTTGCGGAACGAAATTGAACTTTTTTCAAACTCCTCCCACATCGGCCAATCGGTGGTCAACCGATCCTTAAATCAGTTCTCGCTATGAACCCCGAAAAAAAAGACGAATAGCAATTCGCAATCCTGACCAAATTTTTCCCCGCTTCGCACGTGCTCCATTGTGTCAGCAGCCCTTAAATCATTGGTCAAGTGCGGGGATACTTCGAGCACGAAAAGTATTAATACCGCGAGTGTTGTGCTCTTTTTCGGACCCGAGTAGGCTCAATGAGTCTTTATGCCTTAAGCATCTCGAGGAGGGCTTGATTTAGAGCCATATTTAA
This sequence comes from Tigriopus californicus, assembly GCF_007210705.1. Lineage (NCBI taxonomy): Eukaryota > Metazoa > Arthropoda > Copepoda > Harpacticoida > Harpacticidae > Tigriopus > Tigriopus californicus. The sequence continues at coordinate 14,343,484 of NC_081445.1, read as the reverse complement.
GACAGTCCATTCCGGGCTCGTTTCCAGTCCGCACTCACACGCATGAAATATGAGTTGTGGATGTGACTCCAAGACCAAGCATGCATATAGTACTGTACTCCCAAGTCAACAGCTACTTCTCTATAATAACTGTTTTTCTTTTGCTTCAGATCAGGTGCATGCCAATTTGCCATTAGGTAAAAGTTGGATCTGTCAGCTTCCAAGGCCTCACGTGCATCTATAGACAAATCAGTTGCAACTCCGAGGACGGAAATTAATGCTGTCAACAAGTTGGCAAAATCACTTCCCAGGGAGATTTTCCATGGAAAGAAATGTGCGAGGGTGGATGGGTGTCTGTAATTTTCCAGTTGGTTTTCACTTGGGCGTGGGCCGAGGTGGTCTCTTTGTGCAAAGTGTCAGAGAAATCGTGATGAAGTGGAGAACTAGGTGCTCGTTATGTTTGCTTCAGCCCGTGATGAGACACCCGTCAAACTTGATTCCATATCTGCCCGGAGAGACGCTCAGGGTTGGCTCGAAAAGTTAGGACGATAAACTCTAGGTTCAAGTTGACCTCTCAATTGTACTGTACAATAACTCCTGCCAGGTTAGTGAACCATTTTCCAATACAAAATCTTGACATTTTTTGTTCATTGCCTTGTTGTTTCTCTGAACACTTGAATTGGTAGAGCAAGAGATGGAAAAGACTGAGTACAATGAGGTATGCTTTAGATTGAAAAGGATCGGAGTAAAACCTTGTAAAATCATCATCAAATGAAAAAATAAGCATTATATCTCCTCTTTGATTTTTGGCTGTGTATCATTGAACCAAGGGAATATAATTTTTATATAATACCCAATCTTGTTTTTTTTTGTGACACTTTATCACATGGAATGCTACCTGAAGTGATTTGCAAAGTATCTAATTGAGCCTCAATAGCATATCACACTAACTTTTAGTTCGGTGGGAGGTCTGTTGGAGTTAGTAAATAGATACATGACTTGGCTCAAATTTCAATCGTTCAAGGACACTAATCTGTAGGGAAAACATTGTTTGACAACATAAATCTTCACCACTGAATACATCATAAAATTGCATCTTTCTTTGAAAATGTTTAAAGGCTCAGAGTTTTTTCGGCACCCTGTACTCGCGTACAAACCGCATCAGATGGTGCTAGTACTACATGACTCCTACACTTTTTTTTTCCTCCGAGATTGAGGAGGTCAAGTTCACGTTATGAATTCCAGCGAAACTTGCGATGAAAGCGGCATTGAAAACTTTCGTTGAATTCCATTGTAGCGTGGGTCTTTGTGGGGATACCTTATCTCCGTCATCCTTCAATCCCCCTCAATCGGCATCTAATCAAGAGCACTTTGCATCCACCCTTCATTCAGAGATTGGCTCGTTACAGTTTCAATTGAAATGAGCAAACAATTGGATTCAACGGTGAGACGCTTTGTCTTAGGAGAAATTGGCTCCTCACTCTGCCATTTCATCATAGACACAAGAATATCTACTATGCAAGCTATCTTCACTTTAGCTTTCCCTGATTTTGAGTCTAAGCTCGGTTGAGTGATCGGGTGAGAATTGGCTCATGTTTTAATTTCGCTTTCAATTGGAGTAAATGAGTTGAGGCATAGCGTGACCTCAGTTCGCAATTTGGCGGGGATGCAAGTAATTAATAAGTTCAATGAGAGCACTTGCACACACGCAATTTCGACAATCTCGAAATGAGACGACGACCAATGAATTTGACGCTTGAGATTCGTTCGTTGGGTTTGAAAGTTAATTTCCTGTAGTGGTCGACGGAAGTGCGTTATAACCGATTGTCTTGACTCAATATTCGCCCTAAAACCGGGAGTCTCCAAAAAGCGATACATTAGAGTCAGGAAACCGAGGCAAAGTGCAGTTCGATATATATTTATTGTCAGAGTATTAAAAGCCTTTTTAGAATCTCATTAGTGCAGTTCATGGTTTGAGTGCTAACCCGGTCTTGATATGCATTTGTGAATTGTACAACTATCAGTGAGAAAAAAGAACTGTTTCGTGATATTTAAGGCTAAAAACGAACACGAACTTCACGTGGCCAAGCAAGTATTCATTTTAAAGATAGTAGATAATGGTCACGAGTTGAAAGGCTCTAAAACTTCGACATAAAATTTCTGTCTCCCGACTTTCTTGTTTCGCCTCATCACTATTAATTGAACCGCCAATAAAAATTCAATCAAGGTAATTGTAAAACCACTCTTTCTCTTGGACTTGCAAAGACTCACGAACTGCTTCATTGAGGAAAAGCACCAGTTGATTTGCTAATAATGCCAAAAGAGCCTCAATTTCGAGTCCCGTTGGCGTATTATGCAGCGATTTGTGGTGAAATATTTGAGTTTCTATGGCCGTCAACACTCCATCTCATTGTGAGGCTCTTGTCGCTTTGATGCTGGAGTCATGCTTGGTTTGACGCCAATGGTGGCCAACCCACACGTGGACCACTTCAACAATGGACAGACCTGCGTCCAGAACGGTAAATGTGACGACAACCCAGTGTTGACTTGTCCATGGTCGACGTGGTCCTTTGGCTCCGGATTGCAAGTTTGGCATTTGCCATCCAGTCTTGTTCATAAGGTGACATTCATGCCTTGATTGAGCTCGTTATTTGAATTTGATTTCCCACCACCATCAACATTGAAATTGAAGGACTCGCCGGCCGTTTGGTTGAACATCCACTGAAGGCTTGTCAACAATTCAAATAGCGATTTAAGCGTAACTAACTAACTGGACTGGACAGCAAAGTCAAGTCCAAATCCGAATTTGGATGGTTTGATTTTCCCAGGCTTGGTTTTTTTCCATTTATTTCCTCTTATGTTATGTCAAGGAGGGCAAACGTTCTGGTTCAAATGCCCTTGAAAGGTACAAATAGTGAGTGATCTCTATTCTTTGCCACTAATGCCAATGTCGAGCATAATAGTAATGGTTCTTCCCTTCGGTTAACATGGTCTCCAATCTTAGATGCCAACTTAGATAAGGTCCTGGGATCTCGGAGAAAGACAGAAACGAGGTTTTTCTCGACTTGTGCCACATCTGGTGTTGCAAATTTGGACAGGGATGCCGTTTTCATTCAATTGAGTGGTCTCAAAATAGTTCCGACAAATTTCTCTTGACCACGAACGAACGAAATATTGAGAGGAAGTGCATGTTCCTGGCGCATGGATGCATGTCCATTCCAGATATGACGATTATACAATCCCATTCTGAAGAGCTCTTCGGTTCTTAACCCATCAACGGTTATTTATTGCCGTTTTATTGCCCAGGAAACTTCTCCAACTTCTCACGGGTGGTATCATCCGGTTGTCGTTGTGGACTGTTATTCGAAACCCTCAATTTCTTTCTTGCGCCGGGAAATTCTTGCGAGATGATTTTGTGCGCCTCCTTCGCTTTTGTGTCTGAAATGTCTCATTATTGCTGTTTCATGGCCATAATTACGTTGCTGCGTGCTGGCCATTCTAACTGACTCTGTTGGCCACTGGAACAAGAGGATGGTGCTCACTTCAATATTCGATATCACAGAGAATATTGTAATTGGCCGCCATTACTAAAGACTTTCTTCTAGGCCAGCCACGAAAGAGTTGATCAAATAGATCTTGTCGGGTTTGGCACCAGGTAACACGCCCATTCGATTTATTGCACATCGATCGGCCATGTTGTGGTTTACGAACAGATTATACAAGACGAAAACAAATGAGAAGGAATCCATTTCTTTAAACAACATATCATCCATCTGGATGATGAGTATATGTCTGGCTGGATACTTTGGACTTTCACGAAGTTGAACTTTCGAATCCGAGATCAATGATTGCCTTGAATTGACCTTGGCCTTCAGAGGTGCATCTTTTGAATGTAATACATGGCCAATATTGGTCCCTTTCTCGAAAATTTCGCAGGAAACGCCTAGGTGACTATTTACATTTATAGATTTAGATCTGGAGGAAGACACTTTTTGTTGCCTTTGGTCATACTCACGTCCAAACCTTTGTTGTAACAATTATTCATTTAGGATTTGCACCCACCAACCATGAGTAATCATATTACTAAAGCTTTTTTCCTAACTTTAAAATGGATGACGTATTATCAAAAAATACTCCCGATGACCTCCATAAGAAAGAGCTGAGGTAGTCAATTCATATCTACGTAAGCAATCTTCTTCAAAAGAGTCTATTATTACTCAACCCTTTTTCAGCTGTCTCACATTTTTGACCGACCCCGGTATGTCTTGGAGAACGAAAGAATGTGATCTTCTCACTTCCCCGAGAAATGGGCCAGAATAGTAACTTAGTCTTAGCTTAGCAATCCCATGTGGCACGGTTGTTGCGATATATATTGCAATGGAAGTGTGATGCTTTTCACGTTTTCCTCGAGAATGTGTGGAATTAAGTGTCTGGATGACCTCTAGATTGGAATCTCTCCAACCCGAGGGGAAATGGTCTCAGAGCACCCTCGCCTCATAACGCACGCGAGCTCATTATTGATGGGCCCTAAAACTGATCTTGCCTGTTTAAAGGGTGTTTCAAGCTAGCTCGGCAAATTTAAAGAGCCCTCAGAAAGATCTGTCGGTCTTAGACGAACTCAATACAACATGGAAAAGAGGACATAAAAAGACCAACTTGTGGCATTAATGTGAAATGAACTATTCTGCTTGAATAAAGGAATTGCCCGTCTTGTTGGAGTTGGGCGCTCGAATATTTCTTCTTTGAGCAATTGAGCAATATGACGCTTCCTCTTTGGGAATAGACTCAATGGAAGACGTCAAGTATCCATGTTGAAAATGAGATGTTTCCGGCAAGGTGAGATCCTTTTTTTTTCTTTACTTTATCCTCGTCATGCGTCATGAAAAACTTACTCCATAACTCATTTCAGATCTACAAGTCTATGATTTAGGTATTTAATCCCAGTCCATTGTAATGTCTCTTGATTTGGAACGAGATGTCAAATTATTGAGCTGTCAGACAAGAGGAGTTCTAAAAGAGATTCTCGAACCTGCATGGACTTCAACAGTTTTTGTGAACTCCTATGTGAAAAGTAATTCTAGGCACCTCAACACTTTCCCGTGCAATTAGTGTGTTCTTATTGGGCTTGAGGGGAGATAAAAAGACTTGACCACAAGTTGGCATCTTCTTGGGACATTATTCAATGGCAATATTCGTCACATTCCTTCGGGCAAAGCCATTGAATATGAGACTAATGTCTAACCAGGAAGACCTGGGAGCACTTCCAGATTCGTAATTTCTTTATTCACCCAATCGTCATTCCAATCCATGGCCTGGAGCTAATCAATTACAATCTCGAATTCAAACTGGCAGACCCATTTTTGGGGGCCTCCAAAATTCTTGCAAACACTGCTTGAACAAGATGATGATATTTGGCAGCCCTTAGACTTGCAAATATTCTACAGAGATGATCTAGTGTATTGCCCATGATAATGAAGAATTGAGCCAAGTAGGAAGTCATGTAATAAAATGTTTCGGTCGAGTTCCTCCAAAAGTGCGACGAAAGCGGAAAATAAATTGAGACACTTTGCAGTCTTGGGGCAACTTGTTTTCATCTAACCATGGACGTTCTTGTCTCAATGATCCTTTACCTGATGAGAATATACATGGGCATATTAATCTGCAACTTCAGCAACACCTTCCGGAATGGAATGTCAGTAAACTTTTCATATGAATCAATTCAATCAGGTGCAACTTGAGAATAGAGTCAGGGATGCGGATTTGGATCGGAGCTCCCAGTTAGTTAATGGAATGGGTTTCAAACAAGGGTTGTGATTGTTTCTTAAATTCTGCTCAGGTGCAGCAAAAAATATCTTGCTTTAGGATTGCTATCAAGACTTGGTTGATTGATGATCCAAATGCAGTTAGGGGATTTTATTGTGACTTCGATGAATAGTGCACCTTGGCAGGAAGGAAGTGACAATAGTTATTTGCCAATGTCAAAATCAGGGGCATTGATTTCAGGAGTCACAAGGGCATGATTATCAGATTGCAAAGGCCCACTGGAAAATCCCCCCAAACCTCAATCCATCATGAATCCATGATCAACAACTGGTGTTCGAATCCATTTCCAAATGTCACAAGCAATGAAGGTGGTGCAAAAAGAGCCATCAGAATTGCTCAAACTCCCGTTTCCCTCCATCTTCATGAATGCAAGCGCAAACATCCCAATTTTCGAAGAATAGGGTTTAGGTTTGAATTCATGTGGCAGCTGTTGGAAACTGTCATCATCCTCATCATCATCATAGTCGGTGAATCCACAATGATTCGCCAGTTTCTTTTAACACCTCTTCGAATTTGAATATAGATGAACTTGAGAGATACCACCATGAACCAAAGCTCATCTTGTTGGTGCTAGGCTTGATCAAATTCCCTAGGAATTACCATTAAATACAAATTAGACACTCTAGAAATAGTCGTAAACGGTGCTTTGGCGTAAAGCAAGTGAGAGAAACTCCATTATTCTGACCTCCATATTGATCTTGAGAGTCATGGCTAGATTCAATTTTACACTTGCTTGAACCAGTGTTGAATAGAATAGTCACACACACAAAAGCTACTACCACCACCACTTTGTGTGGCCAGTGTTTGTTGATTCTAGTGCACTCTTTCTGATGATTCATCCTCCAAAGGCTCCTATCTTGCTTGCTAACTCATTGGAAAAATAGAGTCAACAGTTTGAGATGAATAAAAATGGATGTGAGTAACCTGGCCTCTTTTCCATGTTTCCTTAAGCAACCCTTACATTTATTTACGCGTTTGTGACAAGCCCGGCGTGTACTTGCTGATTATGATCGCATCACTACATGCGAGTGTTTTTATAGCGTTGTATTTTTGGGTAGAAACTGGCTTCATCAGCTTTCGAAAGGCTCGCTTCGCATTTGGTAGTTGCTCAGAAATGTGAATTGCCTCAGGGAATTGTCCAGAGGAATTAGCAGATATGTTTCAGAAGTCCAAACAGCAGTTGTACTTGCCCATAAATAACTTTTACCCTCAGCAAAGTTTGGCTTTGCAAACAGTTCCAGGGCAGGAAAGAGGGAAGGACAAGTCCAAGTTAGGTTGGTTGATGTTTATGATGATGGGCACCGACCTCGAAATGACTTCCTTGCCTAAACAAAGGCATAATCTTAATAAGTTCGGGACCCAAATCGTGGAAGAAAGAGCATAGCGACCAAATCAGCCAAAAACAATGTTCCTGCCCTGAATGAACAGATCGCCCTAGGTTGGACCTAAAAGGAACGAATCTAGATTGCACTTGGTCCCCATTTTAAAGCCTCAAAAGTGAACATTGGATTATTTTTCGAGAGAAGGTGACAACTGCATTAAAGACCCCATTTCAGGATGCAAGCAGGCGTCAAGTTTCCAGATTTCTCCTTGAAACTGAAACAGTTTGAGGTTCAAAGTAACAATGTTGCACCCAGAAGATCAGGTGAGGCACTCTTAATCGAAAGGACGGAGGAGTTGATTTTCATTGAGAGCAAGTGCCGAGTTGGAAATAAAGAGCCATTGTTTGCCATATGTTCTCGACTTGAAGTGATTTCTGATATCATCCGTCACCAAATGATTGAGCCCAATGACGAATTATAGCGTAACTTTGCTCTCATACTCGCGTGCCAAACAACAAAAAATCGAGTATTGTGCGCCGTCTTCAAGAATGGAGAAGGCCTCATCTATTTTTTGGTCTTCTCTTACCTCGCTCTTGAGCCTTCTCGTGCACTGCACTGAACTTGGCCCACGCAGTCACAATATCGTTGTTGTCATCTCACTGTGCACTTGGGACTTCCTTTCCTTTCCGGTCACACTTGGATTCGTTTCTCCAAGCACCAGATACACTTTACAGTTGTCACCTTTTTTTCTGGGGTTTCCGAGAGGGTGGCTCTTCACCGAGAGAGAAAGAGATGAATTTCGCACGTCTTCACTCCATTGAACAGAAACGTCAACTGAACTGGCTACACACGTACTGGAGGATGGCGAAAAGTCGTACCCCTGACGGCATCCGAAGTTCGAACGGCTTGCTGGTTGTGGATCTTTTCACACACACGCACTCACCATACATTTAGTCTTGACTGAGGGCTCGTACAGAGACACGCTTCAGCTCACGTCAAACGAGGAGCGAACCAATCTTAGTTGGTGGTTGGTTGGTGGGTTGGTGGTGATCGCGTTTAAAAATGGAAGCACACGGGAAAAAAGAATCATTCGAACAGTAATGCACATGATCGAGAAGACTCCTCGTTGAGTTCAGTGCTCTTGTCGAAGCTGCTCAGGAGTTGATGAGAAGATTTTGTTGGTGTCTAATTTCTGTATTGCCTTTCGATTTCCTGCACACGGGAAGTTGGAAAATTACTTTTCAAAGCCAAGAGGAGACCAATGTTCAGAATTGGCCGACTTTTTGTTTTTTTTTTCATTCTTCAAATCATGTACTATATCATGCGAGGACAAAAATATTCTTGCATGGGCAAACTTTTTTTGGATAGAATATTACCATGGACAGTTGCCGGAAGTGTATTTAAAGTATTTGCTAATGAAATACTTGAATTCCGAGTAATGAGTTCCTTGGCGAAAATATTGCCATCATTTCTGGACCGACTATGTGTGGTATGTTCGGTATATAAATTTGCATTATTTTAGAAGCGATCGTAATTGACCAAGTGGACAATTGTGTCATCGGTTGTACTAATACAGAAACATGATCAGTAAACCAGAAATGGCGACGTATACTTTGAGAATCAAAAAGTCATCCAGCAAATCCATCAGAAATTATGGAGGTAGTTATTTATTCATTACAAGATATCGGGGTTTATGAAATATTTCTCACATCAGCCAATGATTGAGGGACGTGAAGAGTGCTATTCGGTAATTCTGATTCTTGCTGACTACACAGAGTGGTTGACAGTTAACGATAGCAATGGATGTGGCCAGTCTAAAAGATCTTCTTTTTTTTGGTCGGAAATTTGAACCGACTTTGAATTTTTCCTCAGAGATATGTACATCCTTTTAAATTGTTTTTCTGGCTTGACCAAATCAATAAACCGCAGTTTTCAATTGAGGAAAATTCAAAACAATCTATCTAATATCTCAAACTGTGGCATCTATTTTTCTTCAATTTACAAGACGTGGTGTTTACAAATACGCTCATGTAAGTCCAGAAACAAGACTTTGGATTGCGATTTTGGGTATTATGCAAGCACAAGAAGAAGCTCATTTTTTGGTGACGATTTTAGTCATGAAAACACTAATACAATTTGATGAAAGTCAGGAACATATCGACTAGCAATCTCACTTCGAAGTGTTAAAGGAATTCGTTTGTTGGTGTATTTTGAGATCGAGTATTAGGTTTATCTGACTGCTAATGAATAAAATGGGTTTGACTTCGTCAATGATATTCAAACATTTACCCCTCTTCTGATTTAAGGTTCATGTGCCTATGAAGCAAACGTTAAAAGTAAGCTTGAGAAGCATTTCCTAAAATACATCAGAAGTAGTTGTCTCTCTACAAGGTGTCTGGAAATTGATGTCCCCTGCAGAAATGTGATGTTTGAATGATCATACATTATAACAATTAATTTGACTTTTTCGGTATGAACTTGAATTTGGAAACCCTACTTGACCATGAGAATAAGAACTGATTGAAATGTGCTTATTTTTATTCAAATGTCCCACTCTAAAATGTAACCAAATTTCAAAACATACCTAAAAGAACTACAAAAAGTCACGGTGTCAGTCGTTTCTCAGTAAAAGGAACGGATTACAGTCACAATTACTTTGGAAAAAATGAGTAATTCATTACACAACCATTATGCGACATAAAATGTAATTGCGTTACTGGTTACAGTTACTTTTCCTAAAATTTAGATGAACAATGTTCCATGTTCGTAGACCCAATTCTCTGAATCAATGCGTGATTTGTTTCAGACAGTCCAAAAACTTGAAGTTTTCATGTCAAAATGCTATGTTGATGCGAATTGATATTGAAGCTTGACAGAATTTTTTTTAGAATGCTGAATTTGAATGCTTATAGGAGTCGAGATTGTTTTGCACCTTTGTTTTGCCCCGGGAAATTTGTACTGTTTCCAATGCCACATTCTTTATCTTGATCTGAATTCCTTGTAAACTTTGAAGTACTAAGTCTCCAACTATGCTGATTTGTTGAGCACTTACTCACTCAATGACAAGTGAACAAAAAATGACCCCCTAAAATTTGAAACTTGCGAGGTAAAGGACATACTAAAAAAGGCAAAATGAATATCAACTGTACAGGGCCGATTAGTTAAATTTACATCATTTTCAACAACACACATATCGACGAAATGAGCAGGCAGGCATCTTGAAATATGTTGAAGTTAAGGCTGGTAGACCTAATTCTTTAGTTATTTCCAAATAGCCCACAAACAATGAGTGTCATTCTTGAAACAAGGATGCCTGGATGTGACTCTTGATCTAGGTCGCACGGGACATCCAGCCACTCCCTTGATCAAGCTTCTGAAGCTTTACAGAGCAATGGTTTAGAACGTGTACAACAACTGAAAAGTGGATGGCAAAGTCACAGGGAAGATCAAGTTTATGTATGAAACATGTAGCTAAGATTAAACAATTTTTATTGTGCACCCTAAAAAGTGTTCTGGATGTTCTACCTTGTTTTGGAGTAAATACCATTTAGATATTTCCCATTTAAACTGAGTTCTGTAATTTCATTAGTCTCTTCATTTATTCATTTATTTACATATTTTTATCATCTTTCTATCCAACTTTACTTCAGTATTGCACTGGCACTTCGAGTCTGGAATGCCATCTAAAAATTGGTCCAAGTCTGACTTGAAAAATGCTACCGGATCAACAAGGCCTACGTATTCCCTACGAATATTAGAGGGAAGCAAATTAAACAATGAAGGAGCGCGAGACAGAAGAGAGTTGGACTTCATTGTTCGAACTAGCCTGGATTCTCGAGGGCTTGAAGGTGCTCTCAAAACGTTCTCTACGGTCACTAGAATTGAACCTGAATCCAGGGTTGGGACAAAGCTCATGGATCCTTATGAAGACGTACAGTATCAGATACCTTTCGTACCTTCTCTGAACACTGAACAATCCTAAATTTTCTAGCCTCTCCCAAAACTATATGATATACTATATCAAAACTACTGAGCCGTACAGTATCAGATCCAACCACACATTTGACAAACCTTCAACTGGATATGCTCATTGAACTTTCTATTATTTTGGAGGACTACACCTAAATTTTTGATTGATGAGACCTGCTCAATATCTTTACCTCCATTATCTACGAGTGGAGTATTTAAAGGACTTGACCCGAAGGTCATTGAGCGGAATTTGATACCTTTGGGGGCCGTATTACTCTCAGTAACCCAAGAATAGATCATTTCTAGGTCCTTTGCAAGGGTAAGTAGTGTTAATCTTGGCCATTCCTTCCAGAAACTAACTTTGTATTGTCAGCATAAGAAGAGAGACTGGCAGTAATTCCAAGCTTTTGAAGCGGGGCAACGAATATTATAAAAAGGAGGGGCCCTAAGATGGAGCCCTGGGGAACACCCGACTTGACATAATGTATGTCACTAAGGGATCCCTCAACCTTAACAATTTGCTTCCTATCCCGAGTGAAGGTTCGTATCCAATTGTGAACCTTGCCTTGGATCCCAATATCATGAAGTCTATTCAGCAAAGGCCATGACCTACTATATCAAAGGCCTTGGCAAAATCAAGATTAACAACATCAACTGACTCATGTCTCTCTATTCCCTCAATGACCTGCTTTAAATGCACAATCAGTTGGGTAACCGTGCTAAAATATTGCTCGGAACCCATGCTGGCAAGGAGAAAGGGCATCATGGGCTACAAGAAACTCTACAAGTTTGAACTCCATGATCTTTTCAAACACCTTCGCAATGTTCTAAGTGAGAGAAATGGGCCTATTGTTACTAAGGAGCGACTTCTCTCCCCCTTAATCTTCCCCCTTTTTTAATACTAGCCACAATTACTGGATGCGAATGAATGTTATGAATTTAAGGCTGAAATGTATTTGTTAAGGACAATGTGCGCTGTTTCATTTCATTTAGTTTTATGAGATAACGTGTTTTCTACCAAAACTAATTCATTTTTTTTTATTTATCACAATAAAGAATTTTTCTTTTTTCCAATCTTGAGAGAAAATTAGGCAAGCAACTCTTTCGGCCGAAAATGGAATGCAGAAAATTGTTTCTTGGCTCTGCGAAAGTGTCATATCCATTTGTCATAATAACCCTGTTATGAATCTAGGTATCTTTTTGCACTTCCATCTGAAGTGGGGTCTATTTATCCAAATTTACTTCAATTCCTTAAGACGGATCCGTTAATGTATTACCCCAAGGAAGAAAGCATCAGAACTAAATTTAATCCTAAGCGAGGTTCCGTGTGGAATTGTCAGCCTATTGCGAAATTATCGAGAGAGGCAAAGTTTAACTAGTCAATACAGAAGCATGAGTCATCCACAGAAGATTTGTTCCACATGCTTCATTTGTTTCAAAAATGCCCTCTTTATAATCTTAAACTTTAATGATATGAAAGTTTATATTGACAATATTGATTAAATTTACATTAATTGCTGTTGTGCCATGAGAAAGAGGAAAAAATGTATAAAGCTAACTAAGCCTAATGTACAAAGTCATTTTCTACAATCATAAGTTGTTCACGTAGTCTTGGCTTCTATATATTTCTGCATATCACTTGGTACACTCAAAAGTAATATTTTCGAAATTCATGACACGGTATTCTTATTTTCACAGAACTATCATCAGAGGCAATTTTCAGAGGCTACTTTCGGTTTCTTTGAAACGAATTCAAAATGTTAAGGAGCTCCAACGCATTTCCTTTGGACACATCATATCTTTGAGTTTTATCATCGTTGTCCCGGCGCAGAAGAATTTGAGTGTCTTCCTTTTCAAGAATGAAATAGATTATAGCCTTGATTTTGTCCACAAACTCTTCAACGACTTCTTGGTTTTCCTTTCTGGACGCTTCGTCACTCTTCAATAACTCCTGGATCTCCTCCACATAGTTGACCACTTCATAATCAATGGGATCAAGGGGAGATTCGAGGTGAGGTTCCGTATGAAAATCTGCAGTCAAGCTCTCGTAGGTTTCGTGTTCCTCATAAGGTTCCGTACGTTGTTCCTCATAGTATTCCGTCGTGCGCTCTACGTAATGTTCTGTATGAAGTTCTTCGTAATATTCCGTCTGATTCTCTAGGTAAGGTTCTGTCTGAAGTTCTTCATAATATTCCGTCTGATGTTCCACAAGAGGCTCGGTTTCACTTTCAACAAATGGCTGAACCGTTGTTTCAACAATGTCTTTGACATCGAACAGTTTCGAAAAAACGTCATTAAAGAACTCGTCATCCGACTCATTTTCCGACGCTGGAGTCTCTTCATAGTCCAGGGCTTCAATGTCTTCGTATGGTTGGGATTCATTAGCAGACAATGCATTTAGGATCTGGGCAATCCGGTCAAAGTTGGGAACAAACGTTCCATTGTCGTGCACATGATGAAAGTACTCAAGTTGGGAAGGGTGGGCATTGTGGTCATCGGTTAAAATCAAGGGTTCTTGAGCGGTTGGATCGGCCGCATCCACAACCACAATAGGGGATCCACCATGGATGACCAACGTACCATCCGGGCCCAAATGAACCCCAGGAGCCTGAGGAGCTATTCCAAACGTCTTCAAAATGTCCTCAATCTCTCGGTCTTCAGGAAACGAATTGCTGATATGCGTATCGTTATGGACACAACGGACGTAATCATCTTGGGGACAACCTTCAGTGATGCCCAATTCCTTCCAGACATGGTTGTCATCTTCAAAAGGATGCTCACATTCCTGGATAGGCACACATGATACAATGGAATCAAACATGATCTCTTTCTTGGACCTGGTCTTGGATGCATATGGATCATACACTGGCGTTGGCTTATTTACGATGGTTTTGGGTCGCCGCTGAGCTCGGTTGGTAGACAATTGGACCAACTGGTTCCGTGGTAGACAGCACTTTTCGAATGATCCGGAACAAGTCGGATCTGGTACAACATTTAGAGGTTGACAGGCACCTTTGGGAATACACCCACATTCCCGCGTGTTATCCACTTTGGGCGTCAATTTGGGATGGAACAGATCCTCCTCGTTTTCAACAAAGTAAGCACGAATCCCGGAACGATCACAGCAACGCACTTTGCGGACATCCTCGCAATGAGGATGGATCCCAAAGTAAAGGATGTCCAAGGGATGACGTCCATATGGGATCTGACATGTCCCACCTTCAACACAGGGACAACCACATTGGATGTGTCCGATTGAAAATGATAAAAGCAGCACTAATTTCCACACCTTCATTGTTCACTTTGAGTCTGAATTTGGAAGGAGGATGGCACATACCTTTCTCTGGTCACTAACATTCAATTACTGAGCGAAACCTATATCGACGCAGTATTGACGCCAACTGAATGACACGAACATGGTTCAACTCTCAGTATGGTGAAAAATCCCAGTCTCCCTCCCTCTTCTGATTTCCCCAAGGAGTGTGCCGCCATCCCTTTTAAAATCGATCGTTGTATCAAACTATGGGTTGAGTTTTAAATGACAATCGTGGGAAGATTGACAGTTAGTGGTATGTCCGATTCCCTTGACGGTTCATTAAGGTGACGCCACGTGCACAATCATTGGGCTCCCAAACGAATGACTCTATGAAAAATGTTGTGCGATGAACGAATTTAAAATTTTCAATACAAGGTGTTTCAGCAATGATAAATAATTACGTGCTGTGGAACTAAAATTACCATAATTAGAGTTCTATACTTTCCTGGGGACAGTGAGAAATGGAACAGATTCAACCAAAGTTGAAAATGGTTGGTTTATTGTTATAATCATGGAGGAGTGCTTCAGATGGGGTCCAGATTATCCGTAAGGGGCGCCACTGGGAAGGACTGAGTATGGTTGAAACAACAAAATTGTAGATATGCCACATGGCAAATGAACAATATTTTCATTTGGAAAGTGTGTGAATGTTTTTACCAGATACTATTGCTTGTTAGTCGTGTGACAGTGATTTGATCTTTGTATTTCAGTCCTGCACAGTGGCGCCCCTTACGGAGAATTTGGACCCTATTTGAGCGTGATCCTCGCTCTAATGAATATATTTTGACGCTCCTTAGTCATCTTTATGTCAAACAATTATGAAGAAATGTGCCAGAGCAAATAATGCCCCCTGAAAAGCGGTCATAAAGGGCGAAAAATGTTGGAGGTATGTTCATATTTGAAGGAAGAAGTACGACGATTTGTTCAAACACCCTGTGGTAAATTTGTCTCTTGTTTGTTTGATTGTTGATATTACTGATTGCGATATTCAATCAGGGTAATCTTATTTCAGCGGTCCGGGATTAAAATCTTCACCTTACTTATCATTGGCAGTATACACGCCAAAGTTATAAAACGCTTTCGGAGCAAATACGATTACCTAAATTGTTAAAACACGTTGGGAAGCTTAGAACGCAAATGCTCATTGCTAGTGAGCAAATATTGCAATTTTTACTTGGATCGAAAATCTCCACTAGTATGCTTGAATCTAGAAATTGCATCTTTTGAGTGTTCGTTGAAAATCATGAAATATCCATAACTCGTCACGAACTACGTCAAAGTCTTGCCCGAGATCCCTGAATTCTTCCACAGAGACGGGGGAAAGTCAACATCAAGGTGGGCTTGGAAATAATTCTAAAGTTCATCCCCAAGGTCTCCAAATAAACGCAAATGCCACGAGTGCAAGCGAGAAAGTCGTTCCAGATCTCGGCGTTGCACTCGAAACGATATTCCGATCCAATCAGTCTTTCACCTCAAACTAAGCATGTCTGCCATCCAAGAACAGAAGCCTTTGACCGATTATTGGTCCAAAGTGGCCCAAGAGGATCAGAATATCACGAGTAAGTCCACAAGTTTCGAATCCACGCCGTTTTCCATTCAAGATTTGGCATCGCAATATCTCTCCAACGCGGGCAAGTCCAAAGTGGCTAAGAGCTCCTTGCCAGTGACTCATTCGAATGTCCAAGGGAAATCGGGGTTTTGGAGCCAGGTCACGGATGAGACCCGTTCCAATGCTGCCAAGAGTCTTTCAGCCCCCAGTCGAAATGTAGCGAAAATCGATGGGAGGATTGAGTATTTTGAGAAAACCGACGATGAAGAGCTATTGAAAAAACGTCTGGATCGACATCTGGACAAACAAGTTGCCTTGGATAGGTAAACACTCAAAGCAAGGTCCCATTCTACATAAATGGGTAAATAATTGTGTGTTTTTCCAAAAGAATCTCCGAAATGTCCAATTTCTGGAAAGATGCCACGCAGAATGCAGATTGTCCAAAGTCTCAATCTCAGATACCCAGCAATAACCCCGGATGGTTGGATAAATATAACAGACGATTAAATGAGACTCTTTTAAGAGAGAAGAAAGGTGCGGATTGGTTCAAGCTTCTGTCTACAATGTGAATTTCTTGGGTTGACCTTTTCACATGTTTCCAGATTATTGGCAAAATCAAGTTCGAGACGAGGAGCTCATGCGTGCCCAAGATCTGATCCGACCTTTGAACAAGTCAGGCAAGGCCAAGGAGAAGATCTGGCAGAACACAATCAAGGAGTCCCAACCAATTAGAAAGATCAGCTGGAGATCGCCACAAGAGAGTGGTAAAACCAGTGTGGAAGTCCTTTGTGAAACCATTCATCGCGTTGGAGAACAATATGAGGATGGAACCGCCTCAATTGCTTATGAGGAGTTGTTGCAAGTAAGCTGAATACTGCTGGGTCATTATTGTAATGGTTTTTCAATTTACCCCTGAAAACAAAGCCATTGAAAAGTACGGTAAGGCGTCAATTATTGTTAACACGAGATGGACGAACAAATATCGCTTATTATATCCCTGAGTCAGTTTCTTTTTGATCAATCGATATCGAGTTTTGCTTACTTTCTAACATTTTAGCTTATTTGCTGCATTTTTATCTGTGTTTGTGTCAAATTTCCTCGTTTTTCGGCATTTTTCTGATTATTTTTCACATATTGGGACGGTTTTTTGCCCTTTTGTTGTCATCTGGGTCCCTATCTGCTTCCTTTTTTTCTTGTTGTTCCTTGTTTGGGAGCTTATTTTTTACCTCTGTCGAGCATGATCAGATGAAGGATACATCTTTTAGCAATTTACTTTGGTTTGGGTTTTCACTGAATGTAACGGCGGCAAAGGATGCAATCTTTGGTAAAATTAAAATGAAAAACTATGATTCGTCTAGTTGCTGTTTTACAAACTTTCTACAATATTTGGTCTACTAACAAATATCAATATCAAATTAAACTGTTTTCATTGTTGGAAAGTCTATAAAAAATAGCGCATGCAGTTGAGCTACGTCTGCCGGATTGGGTTTGTTATTTTTTGCTAAAATTATTTTGTGAACGAAGCGCCCTCAGAAACAAAAACAGTAGGCTCCAGAAGCGAATCAATTGTTTTCCGTGACATCTGTATCAATTGAAAACGTGTCCTAATGTCGAACATTGGAAGAAATCAACGTTAATTTCTCGTAAACTTCATGGATTGCCTAGTAAATACACTTGGAGGCCTAGGTTTTGTAACAGATAAAATTGCAACAAAGGGATTAAAAAGCCTTTCCCCAAAGGAAAGATTTCTTTTTTTCATTATTGCAACTTGCTTTTTTTTTGCACATTTACAGCTGGTTTGCACATTTTTACAACTTTTTTTTAAGTGTCGGCAACTGTTTTTAGTTTTCCCAACTTTTCTCGCATTTTTTCGCGACTTAGAAAAGGGAAATGTTGCGACTAAAAAGGCAATCTTTTTTTTTTGTTCAATGATGAAACTTGTCTGCAATGATTTCTGTTCAACATCAACGCATGTAATCAATCGAAAATACCAAGCTTCATTTTCAATTTCAGAGGAGCGATCAGCCCAATTTAACTGGAACGCTCACTAAAGCCAAAAAGTTTGGATTGGTCTACTTCGATGGGGAGCTTTTCAACGTAAGTAGTTTGATTTTTAGGCATCAATGGATTGTGCACTCGCCTGAATTGGAATGCTTCTACTAGACTAAGGCACGTGATGGACCCTTGGACCAGAACTACATTGTCCTTCAAGTTCCTATTCATGAGATTGGGGAAGCCTTTGCCAAAATGCGTTCCAGACACGTGGATTCTGGAGAGGATGAAGAAATTGACGGGGAAGACATGAAGCCGAAGAAAAAGGTCACGTTTCTGTGAGACGTGGACGTTATAACATGAATGTTTATTAAATATTTTTTACAAGCAACACTCAGACTTCAAGGAACTGATGATGTGGGTTTGGATGTGAAAAACGCTGCGAACATTCCTCTAGCCTCCGTTTTGTAGTCGAATTGATTGGAATCTCGTCAACAAACTTAACAATGAGCCCGTTTTGTTTCTTCTCTACGAATTGTTAATCACTTGGCGTTAAACATTGAACTAATGATAATTGTGGCGCTTGTCGTCTCGCACTTCAACATAAACAATATCGCACCGCCATTGGCCTTCACAAGTCTTCCGAAGTCCAAGTTGAGGACCAGGTCTTCAGTCGATTGAGAACAGCTGATTTGAGAAGGAGACCAGAGGAAGAAAAGCCTCATTCGCCTTGAGGAGAGCCAGACGCTCCGCCTTCCTTGGACAAACCCCCTCCTCATCCTCCTCCAATGGCGCCCACAGGGGTGGCCACTTTGGGGCGGTTCCGTGCAGTCGTGGATCTGAAATGAAGATCGATCATTGTTGCTTCGTCAGTGCTCATGCAACCAAAATTTAATATTAGATTAGATGGAAAAAAAACTACATCTGTAGCAAGAGAGTTACAATCTTTTTCTTTCTAGTCTGAGTACATTTTATGCTTGTGCATAATCAAGCTGCAATTGCGGCCTTTTTGAGCCGGATTCTTAAATGGTCTCTTATCACTTGATATACTTAATTGCAGTTTTCTGTTTTGCCAGGTGACAATGCGAATCTTACTTGATTTGTCCGGCAAGTAGTGGGTTGATGGCGTAAAGCCAATCATGGAGGTCCTTGTCATTGAGGGTTTGGATCAAGAAACCTTGATTATGGGTCACAATACTGAAAAATGATATGCCTTCATGATTATCTCCTTAATCTCTTGATAAAATAGCATGTCCATACCTGAAAGTGTTCTTAACCAGGGCTTGTTGGTCTTGAGAGTATTCCGTGTGAGCCTGGGCTAAGTTAATCACGCCACGCTCACAAGGATCTCGTTCATCACGGAACAGGAACACGTAAGGACGTCGAACAATCACCCAACGTTTTTTCCACACCTAGTGGACGCACAATCGGGATGATAAACACCCATTTGTATAAGGACCTCTTATTTGCAAAGGCTCTTACTTTATTCTTTTGCTCCAAGACGTTCAGAGAACCTCGTTTGGAAATAATAGGGGACACTCTGATCTCCTCCACTTCCGGTACAAAGATCACCTTCCCTGGAGAGTATTCTGGTCTGCTCCCCGGGGAAACAGCTCCAGGTAGCCTGCCCAAGATACCAGGTAAGTTTTCCAATAGCAATGATCTTGGACGTTGGGGCTCGGGGGACATCAAGCTAAAACCATCAATTCAATTAGGGCATGTATTAGAGATCTCAAGGGATGCAATATAGCTGCCAACTTACTCGGCCAAGCCATTGCTCGATACGTTGATGTCAGGATGGTCTACAGGGGTTTGCAGAGTGGAAGAACCCATTCCCGCTCCAGATGTAGCCAAATGCTTCAATCCCTTGGTGGTAAGCTCCCTAAAACAACAACCATTGGGATAGGTCCTAAGGCGAAATATGCCAAATAAAGTCTTACTTGTGGATGTGGTAAGTGAAGAGACGAAGGTATTTTTGCGAGATTTCTCGTTCCCGGGGTGTCATATCCCATGGTTCATAGGGATCCTTGCCGTAGGAAGGAGGCCTGACCAGAGGACTGGCGCGGCCTTCACCACTAGCCTTTGCCACCAGATTGCATGCCTCCTTCTCAGATTTGTCCAAGTTGTGAGGCGTATTTGAAAACGAGAGAGGTTTGTCGATCCCCAGTTTTTCGCGAAGGAGCAAAAAGTGTCGGGTTTTCTCCGTCTCTGTCATTCGCTGAAGTTTCTCCAGTTCCCATTGATGCTCAAAAATAAGGTTATCCCCCTAAACAAACAATGGGAAAAAAGAGTCGACATCACGGAAACGAAAAAAATATATTGATTTAGTTATCTATCTATACTTGTGGACTCCATCCGTGAAGGTTTTCTTCCCCTCGAACGTAAGTGGTGGAGGTGTCGAGAACCCTGCGTTGTCGCCTTTTCAATCCAGGACTGCCTTCAGTGGCTTTTTTGAGGATGACCTCATATACACCGGTGAGTTTATTAGCTTCAGGATTGCGGAAGGTGCCTTGGAAAAGGTGTTTGATCCTTGGACCGAGGCGACCATCCCGACCATAGACAATCATTGCCAGGTCTTTGGTGATTATGGCCGGACCACCAGCATTTTCCAGCTAATATAATAGTAGATTCAGGTTAGAGAGGCATTCTAATATCACTACTGCGTTGCCATATGAATACCTCGAGATATGCGGATATAGTCATGTAAATGGTCTCTCCAGAGGGCGTGACCCGATTGAGTAAGAGAGAGTTGTGTAGCGACGAGTCCCAAGCTGCCTCAAAGCGGAACATGGTTCGGTCATCCCCTGGAGTGGTAATGTACTCCCCGGAGAACAATCCCAATGACAGGACACTTCCATCCAAATCATCATCAATATCTGATTCCGGAGTGGCTCTGGAATGAATGAATGAAAGAACAGTAGTGCGTTACCGAACGTCTGCGCCACAAATGGTGGCTTCAAGTTATATACCTAATGCGTCCCACCACAAGCTCACGGACATCTCGCCATTTGAGATCGTGGGTGGCATCGTGGACCACCGTTATCCGGATTCTTCTCTGCAAGCCATGGTGAAGAAAATACTGTCCTCGACAAGGCAGCTCCTCGCTGTGATCCACCAACACCGGCACATATTCACCACTTGAAGCTGGCGTGGAAAGAGTCTCTTCTTAATTGATGCCCGTACTGTCTCCAATCGTCAAAGTCTACTTACCAAGCTCTAAGACTTCGAACCAAACCAGAAGATCGTACTTGGCGTGTACGGCTGTGGAGGGATGACTCTCTGGAGTTTCTTGGACCACGACACCCGTGGCAATGCAAGATTTGGAGCTCCTCACCGGTTGGGAAATGGGCAACGATGGCACGGGCAACATTCGTCTAGGGGCAGGTCGGTGGGTGTGTGGAACAGCCCCTGTGGAAGTTGGCACTGGGAAAAGTGGAGCCACTCCCGGGTCAGTGGCACAAGCTGATCCAGGTGGAGAGGTGGTGGAGGAAAAGGCCGAACTTGTTGAAGTGTTGCTGGATCCTCCATGCATGCCCAATACAGAGGGTGTGTTTCCTTCTTGGGTGGAGATTTTGTGGAGAGGATGCTGTTGATAATGGCCGAACAGTTCGAAGATCATGGGCTGCTTCTTGATGTATTCCACAAATGATTTGGTTACAGGCACAGTAATCTAAGGAAGAGATTTCAATTATCGATGGGTTGTTTTGACTTGGGAATGATTGTATGCTCACATTTTGTACGTGATAAAAGTTCAATTGTTGACCAGGACCAGTGTTCTTGACGGGTTCAGTGGAGAAAGCCTCTTGACCTCGATTGATGAAACTGTGATCCCAGAATGAATCTTTTCATTAATGAACAAAGCAATGTAATTTTGAAAATAAGCCAAATTATGTCATACTTGAACTGTGTGAAGATGTCAGAGTATTCGGGGGAAATTCCATAAGCTTGAAGGACCGTCACGCGCATTGTGAACTCCTGACCAATCTTCAAATGGTCTGGGAGATCATCAAATGTCTCTTGCTTCTCGTCCTCTCCATGCGTTGAATCCACGTCTTTCTCTGAAAAATAATGACAAAATAAAGGCGCTCACTTCAGGCAATAAATATTCACGTTCCGCACAAAAATGTCAAAAACTCGCACCTTGCTCTTTCTCATTG
>NC_081445.1:14302671-14321338 GCF_007210705.1 Tigriopus californicus | reverse complement strand
TCGCACCTTGCTCTTTCTCATTGAATTTCTTTTCCAGACAATCTGGAAATAAAATGGTGGCTGATTGTCGAACACCCATTGGATAGTCAACCAATTCTTCATCTAAAAATCGAAAGAATATAATGAAATCCAAAAGCACTTGGAATTTACATTGATCTTTTTTCGCAAACATCTTTTGTTTGAACATCTTTGCATCCTTTGTAGTATGGCAGAATAAATTTATTATTTGCCACATGATTAAATCGACAGTTCTCATTTTCTGTTCACGCCTTGTCAATTTGAACATAAAACTGATCTCTCCCCCATCTCACGCTTCAAAGCTTTATAGTATGACATACTGATAAGAAAGAGGATTTGCCTTTTCCAAGAAAACTGATTTGAAATTGGTTGGTCATGATTTCAGGCACTTTAAAAGAAGCAAAATGAATTTTATGGAGTTGAAAGCATCCGATGCAAGCAAACAAGTGGTCCAGATATCTTAGCCAGTAATTGGCTGACTCTGTCTTTGGAAACATTCTTAGGAGCCAATTACCAACTCCCATGATGGCACGTCACCTTTTGATGACAAAATACCTCGCGGATGAAATGTCAAAAAAGTCACCGTACCTCGTTCTCCTTTCCCTAAAATGGCTTGAACCGCGACCCTGAGGTAGCCCTTGACATCGCCCTTTTCGTTGACCACAGCAATCCGATGAATCAAGGGAACAGGGTACATCAAGTTGGACAGATAGACATAGGCTCGTCCAACCAGCCGAAACCTGTAAACCGAGATCCGAAATTTTGCCTCCTTCTTTCTTTGCATGTCTTGATCCATTTGGTACTCACCAAGGAAACCTGTCGTAGAATGGATCACCGCCAGTGTTAACCTCTTTGTCGTGGTTTGGTGAGGACGGAGATGTTTCAGCTTCGTTTTGATACATTTCACGCATTAGCTCCAATCTTTGCCTGCAATGGAAATTATAGAACCCTGATAAATATAACGTCTATCAGCAGGAAATGGCCTGTGATCTAAAAAAGAGGCTAGCTGGCGATCATATATACTCAATGACCAAAGAGAATGAGAATGCATTTTGCACAGAACATCCAAAGCGAAATAGTCGTCTGTCCGAAAACCATTTGTCTGGGTCATTAATGTTTAGCGTGTTCACAACAAGATATTAGAAAAAGGTGCAGTTGTATAGTGTTAGTCTTGACGCATCTATTGTACAGTATCGCTTGCACTATCATCAATCAACATTCATTGGAGCAATTTCTGGGGTTGTGGACCATTAGTATCAATGATTAGACGAGCAAGGTCAATCAATTTGTTTTACATTACACTACATTAATAATGTGTTATGTGTCATGATGTATTGTGCTTTTCTCGACCAGAATGAGCACCGACGTTGTGGCGTTCAAAAACCTCACAGATATGTGTTTATAACCCATGCAGAAAATTGTGCGCAAAAATTGTCTGCATTTCTTGCTTGAAGAATTTATGGATCAAACTTCTCATTTTGGGTCGCAATAATCCCGCTTTGGGCCACAAGCGCAAAGTAAGAGGCTCCAAGGGGTTTATAAATAAATTGATTAAGCTTCCAACTTCGAGATTCATCAAAAGCAAAAACTTTCGAATCAAGTATTAGAAACCAGCATCTTAGCCTTAGCCTTGGCCTCGTCGTCTCCTTCTTTGATGAGTACATCCAAAGACTCCTCTAAGCGCAACAAACATCGAACCAAACACTCGCAACCTTCTTTGTTCTGGGGGGTCACTTTTCCTTCAGGGAGTAGCCTCCCATTCCCAACAGATGACGCTTAAAGGAGTCCATACAGTACAGTAGAAGAGCATGTGATGGTACTAGATGCGATTGGGGAGGGAGATTCTAACGTACATGTTAGCAGACAAGTAGACGAACCTAGGTGCAAGGGGCAAGGCCGGTCCAGACACCGTGGCCAGACTTTGGAACAGATCCTCGCCTGCTTTGGCACCAAGTTTGTCCTCAACACTCGTGATCCGAGCAGAAGCATGAGAGGAGGGATGATCAAAGTCCTCGTTGTACAAGTGTCGCATAAGTTCGAGACGTTGTCTACATTTAAGTTTAACTCAATTAAAAAACCGGGATGGCTCAAATGTGATGATTGGAAAAGCAGTCTTTTTTTAAAAATTTTGTTTCATAGTTGCAGTTAAACAAAAGTGATAATCGTTCTAAACTAAGTTTGCATGCGGAGAGAGAACTCACCGAAGTTTATCCAGACTCCAATAATGAGTGGCACCATTTTTGGTATCCAAAACCTCAACCGCAACGATTGTTCTGGGATCTGGAGAGTCATCGTCATCATCTGGGTCTCTTACGGTGATCAAATCTAAAGAGGGTACACGATGCACGAGATTGAGGTCATGTTGAACAAATTCAGAGTTGTTGTAATTTTTTAGCCCACGAACCGCCACAAGCACATACTTCGTCGTGGGTTTTAGTTACCTTGATTCCTCCGTGAGATATGTCTCACAATAGTTCAAAGCTTGGAGTGCATGAATTCGATTTGAAATTGAGGTATCGAGATGTTTACTATCATCTTTAAACACTCACTATTTGATGGAGACAAATTACGACGAGATTTTGACGCAACCAAGGCTTGCAATAATTTTTCGATTTGACCTCTCCCAGATCTAGGAGTCTGTCTTTCAGAAGCCTCAATCTCGATACAAAATTGTTAACCTGGAGCCTATGTTATGAACGAACACTTTGTCTGATCTCCAATATGCCCTTTTGGTGACCATCGTCATAAATATCCAAAACCTGGATCTTGGACAACCGATGCCTGCCTAGGTTGGCCAAATAGTACGTACAATAAGGCTTTTTGCAGTCAATACCTAATTGCCACTTCGAAGAGCATGGTTATTGTCTTTCTTTCAAAGGAGCAATATTCAAAAGCAGTTTGATAGTATTGCTAAAAACGATCTACATAACAAAGTAGGGACCATCTCCTATTAATGGGACCAAGGGTGTCTATGTAAAGTACAGAATGGCTGTCATTTATCCCGCTCAAATTACACGATGTAATCCAGGGAACAATTACACGGTTGAAAGCACGCCTCTCTTATTGTGGCAAAGGCGCAAGCCCCAAGTAAGCGATTCCGAATTCAACCCAAATTGATCCTGGGAATGGGACTCACCAGAAGGAAGTGGCGAATAAAGCGTTTCGGTTAGGAGGACAAACTGGAATTGAACCCGCTTTTTCAACTCCACGGAGATGGCATTGGATTCTTTCAGGAACACTGCATTACCCCACAAGTCGTCTCGGAGCGAAGTGAATTGGTGTTGACGCCATTTGGTGAAACCCCAAGCGGCCAACTCGTATTCCCTTTCGTTCCAATTGCATTCTGCTTCGAATATGGGATTCACTGGAAGGAAGAGAAACCTCTGAGATGGAACACACGCGCCCTTCTATACGTGTATATTGTGATCTCACCAAAAACGTCTTCTTCGTTTTGGAAATCGTCGGGAGTCATCGAGCTTATCATGGACATTGTCATGCTTTGTTCCATTACTTGTTTTTGCAGACTTTCAATTTGGTCTTCGTATTTCTAGAAAATAAAGGACGACTTTGCAACATGTACATAGTATATTGAGTACATGTGAAAGATCCTGAAAATCTCACCTTGCGCTCTTGTTGGAACGCTTCATTGGCCTCTTCTTTTTCTTTGAGATATTGCTCCTCCAACTCTTTGAGTTTTTTGGACATTTCCGCTTTCAAGTCGATCCCTTGCTTGGCCATTAGTTCCTCATTGGCAAAGTCCCAATCAACCAGACTAGGATTATCCGCAACATCCTCCGGACTGTTTACGGGTCGTATTTCTCTTGCTATAAAACACAGCAACCAATTCATGACTTTTGATTCATTTGAACAACATTGGGTTCATTAGTATACCCTGTTCAGGATGGTTGAATCGGAACACATGGTTTTTGCCCATGATCACTCGGCATCCGGTACGAAGAACCACTGAGTCTTCGATTTTCCGCCCGTTTACGAAGCAAACGGCGTCCTTCATGGGTCGAAGTCGGACCGTTCCCTCCGTGTTCTCAAACACACAATGCTCGCTCAAGATATGAGCTCCAACCAATTGAATGTCTTGGGGAATATTCGCCTCTGGGGATCCAATCCGGGTGATGCCTTCTTTGATGTAGTACAGCAAGCATTCCGACAGAGACACGTCCTCGTTGAGATTGATCAAATGAGGCGTCTAAACAAAACGTGGCGCTAGGTAAATATCCGTCCTGAGTCGAATTCGGCCCCTCTTACCTTTTTGGGCGAGAAGAACCCCACGGTTTGACCGTCCTCCTTCATGGCCACGCCCATTTCGGCAAAGACCGCCTCTCGTTGGTGGCGAATGGATTCGGTACGACGCAGCTTCTCCTCCCAGGTCTCGTTCAATTCTGCCACGAGTTTCTCATTCTCCTGAAGCTTATCCACGGCCTCTTCAGCAATGGTGGAGGTCGGTCCTCCAGGCTTGGATTCGCTGCAAGAGATCCTGACCTCGCCTCCGGTGGCTCCTAAAGGACAAGATTGGATTATTGCATCCGGAACGAAAATCAAGGATTTTGCGAACAAGATAGGTTTGGTTAAAGGGTGGGAGGGCGGTATGAGTCCATGTCCAGAGATAACAAAGCAGAGTAGAGACATGGTCTAAAGCAAACAAGGTCCACAACGAAGCGCTAAATGAGGGGAATCAAAGGGAACCGGAAGCCAGTCAAATGGTCGAGAGAAAGCCAGGATCCAAGAACAACAACAGGCATGCGAGGTAGGTGGTGGTGTGGATGGTATTGTTCAAGAAAAGATACGTGTTGTAATCCCTGAGACTTACTCTGCTTTGTGTATATTACTCTCCCACCAGGCCCTAAGTTACACAAAAGACAGGGTTGATAGTAGTGTACAAGTATACAAGTTCTAATTAGATGTTGGCTAGAGGTCACGACGTGGTTCCAATTTTCTGGCCAACTCACCTTCCTCCACCTCGATTCCCTCGGCTTTGAGAAGATCGCGGAGACGCTCAATTTCCTCCTTGAGTTCACGGATGAGTTTGGCATTGGCATCCTCGTTGACAATAGCTTTGCAAACAATTTGCTTCGCTCGATCGGCATACCTTGCAATTGATGTGAAAATGTATTTACCCACTTCATTTTGAATAGAACAGGCGTTCTTTTACCTTAACGTTGACAGAGTTTCATCGTAATTGATATCTGCTGGAGATATTGCAGCCACCATCGCCGTTTTTGAGTTCCCACCCAAGTTCTCCCGTAGCAACCACGTCAAAACGGAGTCTCGGTAAGGAATAAAGTCATTCTTTTTCTTCTTTTTCACTCCAGATGAAGCCTATACACACACATGTATTATCATCAACTGAGAACTGGATACGATATTTTTGAAATATTAAAAAAATGGAAAATGGAAGTCCACTTACGGATTCTGCCAATGCTGAGATGACTTTCCCCAGGGTAGTTAGACTTTTGTTGATGTTCGCTCCCTCTTTCAATCTAGTTCCTTTGGCACCCGTCGATTCCGCTCTTTCGGAACCGGCCAAATCCACAAGAGAGATCTTACTAACCTGCGGATGATTTTCATCGTAAGTCTCTTAACCACAACCCAGTGCTTTATTCACTTCAAACGCGACAAACCTTTTCCGCAGTCAGACCTGAAGCCTCATCGTGCTTGTGTTGAGTGAAAATGATGGTAAAGACGGCGTGGGACCTTGACGAGGTCTCATTCATATTGGTGGCCGCCACAGTTCTATTGAAGGGGAAATTGAGTGATTCAAGATGTCATTCGGAAAAACAGGCAATGGGCTTCTGTGGTACCTAGCTTTGTTCCCCTCTTCCATCAGTTCATGGATATCCGGGTAGGAGGTCACGGCCAACTTGGAGAGATCTTCAACATATGGACCTAACAGAGGATGTTCTCGCACCCTCAGATTGCCTTTGTTGTTGGGATTTAAGAGATCTCGCACTCTTTCACAGTAAATTTCCATGTAGCTCACCTACATACAAATATGTCACACACCAGGCTCTGTGTGAAAGATGTTTAACATACTTACTTCTACTGAGTATTTAGTGTCCAAACAATCATCCCGGTTAATCTTCATGAAGAGATCCTTGCAGAGCCTGGGAATGATTCCTTCATCCGCATCCTGCTTGCCCATCATGGTATACGACTTTCCGGCGCCAGTTTGACCGTAAGCGATGATACACACATTATATCCTTAGAATGGATAATAAAACGAGCTTCAATTCAAGCGCAATCAATCAAGAGAGTGTCGGTCAAGGTAAAATCTCACCTTCGAAAGCGTGGTCCAACATCTCTTCCCCCAAATCTCCGTAAACATTCTCCTGGCCATGAAATCCAGGACCAGAGGGCTGAAATTAAAAGAAGTGAAAAGTTTAGCTAGGATGTTCCGGGATTGTCTTTGGTTTGAAAAATGACATGAACCCACCTCATGGGACCAATACGAAAAGTCAAAATTGAACGACTTGGGAGCATCTTTGGAACCAGGTGGAAGTTTGGGATTGGTTATAACTGCAGAAGAAAGATATATATACCTATTCTTGAAGCTATTCGATATCAAACATATTGCATTAGTTTACGTGTATTGCTCACCTGTTGTGGCATCACTCATGTCGATGATGCAAGAGCAATCCCGAGCAAGTTCCCGATTGTTGAAAGGTCGAACTCGAACCGCGACCTTCACCGACGACATTTTGGGATCAATTGGTTGGACGAACTAAAACGACGACTACCAAGTGGAATTGATCGACCGCGCCCCTATTGATGGGTCCATAATGTTTTTTTACCTTCAACGACCTTCTTCGGCTTTAGGCGAGCATGGCACAAGATGATTTGACTCACACGTATGTTAACCAATCTGATCGTGTTCCCAAGCACGAGGATCACGTCCTCCAATCTCAAGATCCATTCCAGTGAGACACTAATCTTGGTATCTTTTTCTGTCAGCTGGTTCCCGAAAACTCGTCCTACGCCTTCTTCTTCTCTTTCGTGTTCTTCCTCGTTTCCAGTGCCTTTCTCAACCTCCTTGGACCACGGCAATCGAAGGCCAGCCAAAG
This sequence comes from Tigriopus californicus, assembly GCF_007210705.1. Lineage (NCBI taxonomy): Eukaryota > Metazoa > Arthropoda > Copepoda > Harpacticoida > Harpacticidae > Tigriopus > Tigriopus californicus. The sequence goes on along the minus strand of NC_081445.1, from coordinate 14,314,244 downwards.
GCCAAAGAGCCCTATTTCACTGACATTGGATCCCCACTGTCAAAATGTCATTTCTCTTCCAAAATTAAGCCAGACTCATCTTTGATCCCATTCTTCCTATAAACCACGAAAGGTGCTCGGAAATGAAATAAAAGGTCGGAATTCAGTGTAGCTGGGCTTTTTATGGCACCCGCCAGTGCAGCCCTCCGCCAAAGGATTTCGTGTGGATGAAAGGAGAGATGGCATTGACTGGCAGGCGAGAAGAGACCTTTTCTTGTTCTCCTTTCAAGGCGATCTCAGTCCTTCTCATTGGAACACGGATCCACAATGGAGAAAGCCATGAAGCGGAGAGGCTCCAGCTACACTGATAAAGCTTCCCGGAAAGTACATAAATCAAAACGAAAGTGCAATATCGGGAGTCTTTGCATTTCTATTGTGTTGCCCGATTTGGAACTTTGGATGAGTCATGAAGAAAGTGGGTTGGGTAATATTTTTATGAAGGCGATGTTACAGATTGCCAGTGGGAAGCTGTCATGACATCCATGGTACTTATCATTTAAGTATTGTCATCCCTCGTAGAAATTTGGACTCTATTAAGGCCTCTATCGGAGAGGAGTTTACTAACTTTACAGGAATGTCGGCACCTTCTTGAAACAGGGAGCGGAACTGTGGAACCATTTGGAACCCGTCACCAAGTCATGCCAATCATTGCACATACATCTAAAAGAAAGTTAGCCCCACTCGATATCAGTATGCCTCTATAACTAACACAAATAACAAAAGTGCTAATGCAACTTGAATAGTAAATACTACAACTGTTACTGCTTTATTTCTCATTATTAACTCTTAAAAAAAGTAAAGCAAGTTAAAATCGGAAACATGACAACGGGCACTTTTGCTCATGGGCCCTATGCACGTGATTCAAATACTCTGCATTCAGGTTTGATTGCCTAATCCATCAAGTTTTGGTTCAATCCTACTTTAAATGGTAATCATCGGTTACTATGGATCATCATTTGTTTTCGTACCAACAGAACATTTAGGTATTTCTCGCTCAAGCGACGGAACAAAAAATAGTACGATCTCTGCAACATCACAAATCAGTGTGGTTCTCTTTTCATATTTGAACAACATTCTTGGAAAGCACAAATACAATTACTTAGGATTAATCGGAAATATTTCTAATGTGAGTATTAAGAAGTACAAGAAAACCACTAAGTACGTATTTTCCCCTAACAGTTCAATATTTTAGACCATAAACCTGATCCTCTTGAACCATGACATGCCTCTTTTAATGGGTTTCCTTTTCCTTGTCAGATGCTCGGAAAACAAAAGAAAATGCATCTGATTAGGGCTTGGGTGGCTAACCTAATTTTTAGCTAAGGATGAGGGTTCATCAGACAAGCATAATATCAACCATCACGTGTCCCATCATGAAGATCAGAAAGTACAAAGCTTCGCATTATCATTCTGGCCTAACAAGGCCTGGCCTGGAACCCAACACATGGGCCAAGAAAGATAAGACGTTAAGGAAGAATATACTTGGAACAAAATAGCATTAGTTCCAAGATCATCATCAGAGGTTATTCCAAGCGTTTCCGCTGCGTTCCTCAGTTCCCAAGGTGTGGTTGGAACCATGAGGTTGGATCCTGTCTTTGGGACCAGTTTTCTTCCTAAACAAGCAAGAAATTCTGAAAGCTCGAGAAGGTTCAATTGGACTAACGGATGGAAAAGTAAGTGCAATTCAAGAACTGTTGTGAAAATAGCAAGTTGGATCAAATCTTGGTTGCTGAGAAAAAGTTTCAACCACTTCGAAGTTGGCTGGCTATATTGCGGTAAAGTGAAGAAGGCTAAAGAAGAATGTTTAATGCACCAAAGGAGTGGGACGTTTTCTCATGCCATTAGATCGGATCTTGAAGGTGAAAAGCCGTAGCATTAGAGCTCGAGTTCAAAATGTGCTTCTTCACAAAGGTGGGCATTGGATCATAAGCTGATAGTTAATTAATGCATGTACTTTCGTCGAGCAGATGAATAAAAGACTAAACTTGGTCTTGTTAATTCTTCCATCATCAGAATGGGACTTATCCAGTTTGCCTTCTTAGTGATCCCATCGAATTCCTTGATCCGTGCTTTGATATCACTAAATGTTCCCTTGCGTGACAACGTTTAACAGAATATAGAAAGACGCATGCCTTTGAGTTTCTTTCAACATGCGATGGAATGACACTTTCAATCAAAATATGACATCTTTTAGATTTGTATTACGATTACGAAATGTGATTAATAAAGGATTAACGTTTGACGAGGGCAAGCCCACTTTTGCATATTTCATAAGCTTTATTTCGACTAGATATAAGAGGGTCAAAAATATGTTAAGCCACACTTATTGGATCAGGTTGTCTGATTTCCCTACCCCATTGGCTTCTCCACTCATAATAATGTCATGCTAAGAGTTCTGACATTTGTATCCTCCAAGGGTGGCCAATTCCATGCCTTGTCATCCTCTAACGAGCTTTTTTTCTAGCTTCGCTCTCATCTCCTCCCCGGCCGGAAAATGCCATTCTCAATACAACAGCACCCATTATTTATCCTCATCTCCGATACTTGAGCAACTTTTATTGGCCCGTTTTGTTCCTTGAATGCGTACAATACGCTCCATTGCATCCTCGAACTCATTGGCGCCATGAGGTGTCTCGGCCCTCTATTGGGTATCCATGAAGCAGAATTCTCCCATACAGATCCCTTGCCAAGGCACCGAGGGAAGAAAACAGGACCAACTTTCCGAAGAGAGAACGTCCCAACGGTTTTTTTTCCTTATCCTGATGATCGCTTTGCGTCCAAGGGAGTGCACAATGTGCACACTACACACACTCGACACTCACCCTAGCGGCCTCTCCGCACTCACTCTCAATAGGCTCCTTCTTTCCTCGACGTATGTATGTACATTTAGCTCTGAGGAGTTCCTGGGTGCTGGTCCCAAGGGCCGAAGTTAAGAATGAAGATTCTGGTCCCTCCCGGGCACGCCTTCGAATGGCTTCACACGAATGGTTGTATTTCCACAATTATACTCTAGTCCACCCTTGTAAAACTCTGCTTGGTGAGAAGAAGTATTACTTTGGGGTATAGTCCAAGGATCCCTGGATAGTCGAACAAAAAGACCGAGCGCTTTCTACTGTATATCCGAGTCCTTATTTGCACGCCAAGTAAATACGTTTAGCAAGTCGTCTGCACTCAAGGCCCACTTCAGATTGATTTCACTTATTGTCACGTCTCAGAGGAGGATTTGCACGTTACATCAGACCGGATAAGAGGTCGAAGCAAAATGGAACTTGGGTTGAGCCATACAAAGTGACTAGGAAAGATTCATGCCCCTGTCCATTGCATTGAAATATGGTTCACGTTCTGGACTTCAGAGGGCGCCTTGTAAGCTAGCCTCTAGCAAATCCAGGGCCGATTGGGCTGATTCCTCCTTATTGAATTATACTGCGTCTGAGTTGCTTTGTGATTGATTGTATCAAAATCAAATGTGTGGTTAGTGACCCAGGTCACATAATGTCCTGAACATAAATTACTTTCATGGCATGTTACTAGTAGTTTATTTAACAACCTACCGCGCCTCTTCCCCATTTCGTTTGGGCTGTCTGACGTTGGAAATATGGGCCCCTAGAGCAGGGAGGGCTAGTACAAGCCCATAAATCCACTTTCTTGATTTGGATTTGCTCTTGCATAAATATAGTAAATCATTAGTGGACAATGTGTTTCTCTTACGAATATAATATTAACTATTTATGAAAAGTACCGACCTTGCAAGGATGTGACTTCACCTATGTAGATATTAAGCTTTAAATATGACACTTTATTATTTCTTCATTTATAAGTGTTGTAATTCAAGTTGAGGGGGAGACGAGTGTATATCTACTGTAACTTTATTCGTAAAAATCGGCCATTTATAGTTGTTCAATGTACACCAACCAAGAGTAGAGAGCACTTTAGACAGTTATCAGATGACGGAACAATCTATACAGAACTTTACTCAACCTTTTCATCAGGTGCAGATTCCATTTCCAACAATAATGACACATCTAAAATAGCTACCACAGCCACTATCCTTGGGTGAGAGCCATTCAAGCATCTTTGGCAAAAGTGTGCTTGAATTTCAAAGTTGGAAACACCTCCACAAAGCCTTGTCTCATGAGACAGGATGTGTTTGGACGGTCATAACGAAGGCCATAATCTCGATCTAAGTAGCTTCGCGAGTCGGGAAACTTTCTCACTCATTTCGCAGCATAACGCTCTCTTCACGGAGACAAAAGACAAAAGGCTTCAAGGCCAAAATGAGCATCGACCGAGATGAAATCCGTCCTGGCCGTCATGGGATGGCAATGGTGAATAAATTAGTGCTCGGTGACGAATGTGCAGAAAATCTCACGCATTTCATTGCACAGATCGCTCCTGATTGTGGAAATATGCGCCCGCTCTCTCTACGCTGGGTTGTTGGATGTGTGTAACCCAAAGTGTTCCATTCACGAGCTCTCCTTGGTCTCGTTCCCTCTTTCCCCTCCTCCTCGTAGTGGCCCTTATTCCAAAAGGCGCCCCGAAGTTCCCTGCTTTACCCTCGGCCTCGAATATTGTGTTCCCTTTTTCATGTTCCTTTGGCGATGGAAAAGACATTTGTTCCCGCTTTTTCAAGCCGAGGCCAGCCTGTGGCCTTCAGTGGTCCCTCTGACTCGGTCCCTCTTCAGTCCTTGGCCAACAGCTGACTGTGGCGGTTGTCCAATGGCGGGAACTCGTGGAGAAAAGCCCTTCTGTACACGGCCTTATCTCGACATTGCATGTGGATTCGCTTGCACCGAGTGTACTACATGTGTTCCAAACCAAATCGCTATGGGTCAATTACGGACTGATGTGTTGTAAGGTAGGGATTTTCAAAGTCAAAAGCGCTCAATCAAAGTCGGGTAAAACGTTGTAAGGGCGTGATGAAAATGTATTCATCATTGTTGTGACATGTGGGTATAGCTATGTTTGCTATAATGTTTTGGGACGGTCAGGACAAGGTTATTGATTGGAAAAGAGAATGACGTGATCGGGGGAGGAGAACTCCATACTTTTGCGTTCATCACCTTAGAGAACATGTTTGAAAACTAATTTTGGTGCGTTGGAGTCAATGAATGGTTTTAAATGAACTCTAAAAATGTGCCAGCTTTTCGCACCAAAAGGCGCTTCGTCTCTCTGTGTTCTATTGGCATCACATCAGGCATGAGTCAATTGCCCTTGAAATGAGATTGATCACAGACACATTCATAATAATTGCAATTAAAAAGTAATTTTATTACATTTTTTGCTTCAACTTTGGCAATCATTTTCTTCTTCCTTGCGTACAATTAAGTAGTTTTCTAGCCCTTCTCATGACCTATCACTTACATCTGCTAAAATGCTATCAATTAACTTGGATCTCACGTTCAAGTAGCAAATGGTCCTTATAATGGGACAACAGAAGTTGTTGGCCTTTTCGGGAAAGGATTGTCGGCTCTCTTGGCTTTGATTTTGTCCATGGCTTCGCTTCGATAAGCAAGTAAAGCAGCAATAGGCTCACGCTCGAGCCAACAAATGGAGACGAGTTGAAGGGCCTTGTCAGGAATGCAGAGATTCTGGGGAGATTAGAGTAATCTTTAGAGTGGTTGTCCGCTTGGATTGCATCCTGTCGGATGAATACAACTTTACCTGTCTACGACGTACACACGATGATGGGATGTGTTAACGGTTGGGGACCACAAACACAATGGACAGGCTCTCAATGTCCTGATACAGGTCAGTTCTTGAGCAAGCTCAATGTTTCTTCTCCGAGGAGTTCTTTAGAGATCAGACGATTACTTCTCCTTCATTTCGTAATAGTGGGGTTTGGATTTCAATGCGTGGTTTATAAGACGATACCAGAAGTGATATTGAAAAAAGTTCGTTGGTTCTTTATTGGTTAAGCTTTATCACGAAGCATTGCTTCATGACATGGCATTGACTATGAGCAACCATTTCTAAGTACTAAGTTAAATGCTTGGATCCTAATGAAGTGTAGATTGTGCTTTATCAGTCAAGTGCTTAAGCAAATTTAGATATCTAAATGGTTTGCCAAAATTGGAGCAGGTTCAGCGATGGAGTCACGCGAATGATTGATTCAGAATTGATGAATCTCCTGTATGAAAATAAGCTTAGATTTATGAAGGGGGCTTATTTGAAACTTGAAGTCTGGTGTAAAAAGGGTAGAAGGCGAAGACATACATACACTAAGGTAATGGCTAAATATACGTCGTTTGACAAACCACGAAGGATTAGTTAACAATGAACATTATATGCACCACATTTCATAATGCCATTCAAAACTTTAAAACATACCAAATATGGGATTTCAAAGGATCAAAGGCATTGTAAATCAATGTGGAGCAATAGACTCAGTTTGCCTGTCCCTTTTGATACACTTTTACTAATGGCTGGGTCCCAGCAAGTAAGAACAGGTATTTTGGTGGTCAGAAAAAGGCAATTTTCGCACAGCAATAGTACTACACCTGGGCTTTTAGGGCCACTGAACCCGCCTCTCATGACCCTCAAATCCAGCGGAAATCTCGAATATTTCAAACTCTGCAGTACTTTATCCCCCTTGTACCACTGCGTCGACGTCGGTGAGCTAATTATCTTACAAATATGAAAAGGGAAATGGACATTATTACTCTCCCGCAATTCTCACACGAACCAAACTTCAATTAGAATTTGTAGATAAAGTGGCGCCACCTGCCGGAGTGAATACCGCCATGATTAGAGCGGACTTCGGTTCCATGAAATCGATATTCTTGAGGGTAACATTGTTTGACGGATTCCCAGTGTCAAGTGTCGTTTTTGGCCTTGGACGAATCGAAACAGATGTGTCCAAGTATCCGATGTCTAAAGCGCATGCCATTTCGTTGAAGAAGCCTTTTAAGGCTGAGAGACTCCAGTCGTTCAAGTGGTTCCAATAAAGAGAGCTAAATTTCAAGTCTCCTCTGCAACGAAACCTAATCCAGTCGTCGAGGGTATTTCATATTACGGTCGGCCTCACCAACAAGAAATGTAGACAAAAAGGTAAGAAAGGACATTGCATTACATGAGTGTGTTTCGACACAACCGTCGGTATGGGAGATTTAGACCCAGAGGAAAATGAAAAAGCACGGGATTTCAGGAAAAGCATAGTATATCATCAATGAAAAAAATTTCAAAAAGGATAGAATTGCTAGTATTGTTTGTTTGTTTATTATGCAGTCAGATGGCAGCTCTCTCGCTCGAGCTGCCATCTATTGATGGGTGTCCTAAATGAGGAATATTCCCGCTTCGTCGTCACAGCCAACAATAATTATTACCTCACCCTCAGAATGACCGCAGGTTCGCCCATTTAAGTTGTTAAAGCAGTAACTCATGTTGTAATTAAATACCAGCCGGGGAGGTTCGCAAAGTGGAGAGCGGATGCTCTACCAATACGGTACCGAAGCAAGCCTTTATAAAGCATAGTATATTGCCAACACTTTGAAGAACGTTATCCAGACAAGATGTCAATTTCTTGGGGGGTTTTATCACTTTTTTCTTTGAAAAAGTCTTCAGAGGGAACTTTCAGAATTTTCTGACACTCTGATTTGTCTCCATCTGTCTTCTTTTTTCGCACTCAGATCCTAGAACTTTGAGCCATCCTTTCTCGTTATTCGAATCTCATTTTGTTACAACAAGACTGTCCCTAGCAGCTTGTCAGCAGTTTCACTTTTTTGGTCATTGGCACAAACGTCTTTCGTTTTCTACTCTATGATTGACAACTGAAAGAAACAATACAATAAATACGATTAGGGTCAGCCAGGAGCTTTCAATAATGGGACAAAAACTCAATGAGGCCCAGCCATCAAAACCAGGTGTCTTAATGCGGAACTACATTTTGCAGTTGGTGGACCAAAAATGCGGCCTTTCTTGGGACAGAATTGTAAAAGGTGGCTTTTCACATAACCTGTAAAGATTTAGAGCTCCACAAGGAAACATTTGGTACGTTTTAATCCATTGTCTTGAGAATAGTCGGAATCAACATGCTCAGAGTTTGGCAGCCTTTGGCAGCTGTCACTCTTCATGAAGGCCATAATGGTGCCTGAGACTCAAGAACCCTGGGAAACCCAAATGAAATGGCCTTCTTCGGCATCGTATTCTCTCTCGCATTTCGGCCAGGCCATTAATGTTCATCGGAGGCCATTAAATTCGCCTAGGACATTGCCATGACTCAGCGCAGGTGAGGTGGAAATGATTTAGGGCAATGATTTAGGCGAGGTCGGAAGGAGCTGGGATCCGAGTGGAACATTAGATTGCTTGAATTAACGCCAGGGGCTTTGATTGAAAGCGGATTTATCCAACAACGAATCCTTGATCCTGTTACTTTTAGGTAGTGCGAGATAATGGTTCGAGAGATACGAGACATGACAGGACCGCCCTACCTTTGCTCTCGCTCATAAATCATATTCATCATTAATCTAACAGACCTGTTCGGATATCTGAGGAAATGGGTAAATACTCAGAGACCGGGTGGATCAAGAGTATTTTTTTTTCAATCAAGACTTGCGAGTTTAGAATACTGAGTGTGCGAGGTCGTATATTGCGTCAGTTCATTTGAGGCATCCAGATCAAGCATTCATACTGAACTACCCCGTTGGGCGTGAAACGATGATGATGAATAGAAGAAAGGGCCTCAAATAAGGCCCATTCGTAGAGGCTCTACCTCAATAGGAGTGGGAAGGGAGAAGAAGAAGCGGAAGAAGGAGCAGTTTGAATGGAATGTTCTTTGAGATCGACTGAATACTTTCATAATAGGGTTCAAGAGGCAGAATGTTACTACATTACGAGGGCACTTCATAAGAGGATGCTTCTTCTTTTGATATTGTTCTGATAATATAAACCAGACGGGGGAAATGACGTTGCCGTTATTACTTCACCTATTTCAATGAGTTTTAGAACCACGCAAAAAATGTTCATACTTTTCCATAATCATCTTCACGCTGTCCCAGCATGTTTACTAGTACTCGCCATTGACATTTTCCCTTATTATAAATACCTCCACAAACGAACAATAAACATCTAGTCAACAGCCACCATCCGGCAATCATACAACTAGAAGGCCATACAACTGCTAAGCTACATGAATGACATCAATACATCTGTATTTGGTCACTCAATAACCTGAGTTTGGGCAAAAGATGTTTTGGTGCAATGTTGGAGTAGAGTTCATAAGACTTGATGTCGATTCCTAGGAGATACATCTCTGTTAGGGTTTTTGGAACACTTGCACTAAAAGTGTGACTTTTTTTATTCCACTCGCTATTGTTTTTCAAGCTTATTTACAAAATAAATTATTTACAATCAAGTCATGATTGAAAACGATTCTATAATGAGTTAGTCTTCCTGGATGGTCTAAAAAGAACCGAGAGCTAGTCGACAAGTTTCTTCCCAAATGGTGGTGGTTCAAATTTCATTGACGAAAAAAGTAATTATCACTGGATCAAAGCACATCACATTAAATAACCAAGAGGAAATCGACGTAATTCTTTCTGGGGTTGAAAAGAGGTTGAAGCAGTTCATAGAGTCAAAGGCCCCTGATTCGATTCCCCTCATCGATCTTTCTCTTCAAGAAAGAATGCTAATCCACATCCACAGACAAAATTTTTCTTTGGAAAAATGTTCAGGTTTATTGACCGGATGAGATTCACCCTTCCTACTCTGGTATCAACCAATCCAAAAACCGTTTGTGTGAGGGACAAACTGAAACGAAGACGTTTTGATCCATCACTTGGCTCATTTGAATGGTTCCATTGCGTGACTAGAATTTTCCACACATTCTAAAAAAAATCGACAACTTGTCCGATGACTTCCTGAAATTTCTTCCCTGCCTGTGTTGCTCGACAAGTACCATACATGCCTTGGAGCGTTTGATTAATATTCATGAAGTTCAAAATTCCAACCCGTTGGCCTGAAATGCCTTCTTCAGTGCCTTTCTCTGCATTGCCATAGATGAAGGGAAATGGGATCCCTCTGAAACTCTTGTACAACAGGAGGCTAGGCTGAGAAGATTTTTCTGTCCCTTCCTTAAGGGAAGGGAGGCAAGGTCGGTCACGAACCAACACGTCTTGGGACCCCGGGTTTAAGAACCAGAAACGACATCAGGACATCCAAAAGCCTTGAGAGGAAAGGTCCTATACTTCAACTAGTGCCATTTATATTAGTGGTGTTAGGGTGCCATAGTATGTGTTTCCATCCACCTTCAATTTGGCCCTTGAAATGGAAGGGACCTCTATCCTGAGTTCATTGTGTGTTGAGTGAAGCAGATCTTGTAGGTTTCCTTGTAAACATTTAAGATGTTAACATGTTTTTAGGGCTCTTTTAGCACTTCTCTTTGGCCATTTTTTGCAGTTGATGGGACTATTTCGATGGTTGATTTTGATAGTGAAGACTCAACAACATTTGATAATAAAAACGTGAATTAGTTACTGGTTGGGGACTTTACATGAGAGCCTTTTTGTTGAAATGTAAATTGAATTGATTTATCAGGCCATTCCCAAAGTCAGTCACCGCTGATAATGAAAACCAAATGCTATTTATTGATCTTCAATGACGGTCAAGTCTAGTCATTTGAAAAATACACTGTAATCTGAAACCATGGAGGGAACAAATCACCAAACAATCCGCTTAATTGGAATGGCACTCGACTTTGAATCCTCCTTTTTTTTTAATCCAGCTTATCCAGAATTGTTTTCCAATCCAAACTTAAAGGCCTACTGTCGTCTGTCCGGCCTTTGCTGGGTGGTCTTTCCCTAATCTTGTTAGTGCTTTAGGCGAAGAACTATCGCAATCTCGACAGAAAAGCATCAAAGTAGATCCACTTGGGCTTAAACTTTTTTCGGGTTTCTGTTCCAATTTCGACCATTCTTGGTTTGTACTCCAGAAGATGGATGATATTGTGATTCACTCTGAACCACTGAAACCATTCGCTTCGTTCCTGTAGACAAAACATGTGCGTTAGATTAAAGTGCCATTCTTGTTTTATGATCCACAAGAAAACAACATTTGAAGGCGTCTTATCAAGCCAACGTTGCACGACAGTTTTAGTTTTCCGGCCTGAGATGTCTCTTTTTGAAAAGTATCTTATTTGAAAAAAGAAAAGCACAATGGATGGCGAAACATCTCTGACAAGACAGTGAAAGCTATGTCTCTTTTTCAACTACGTTTCGGAGTTGTCTTTTCCATAGCGCGTTCCCTTGAAAGGAACCATTTCATCGCAACCTATTATATAAACTGCACAGTACATATAGGTAGACACAAAACTTGCATTGTAGGCATTCCAAAACAGAGAGTGAGTAAACTTAATCTCCCAAAAGTATCCTATACATAAATGAGGTTGGCAGAGAAACCCAGACTTTCTTGTCATGAGGGTGTGTTGCCTCCAAGTTCCTGGGAATCGTTTCTCATTAGCATTTCCTCTTGATGTGGTCTGTGGAAGGAGGCCCGCAACCAAGTTTGGTAACCGCCTGTGAGGATAAAGTAAGAGCCTGTCC
>NC_081445.1:14300202-14302635 GCF_007210705.1 Tigriopus californicus | reverse complement strand
GAGGTTGGCACAAGTTTGGTAACCGCCTGTGAGGATAAAGTAAGAGCCTGTCCTCAAAATGAGCAGGACCATTCCTTAAGAACCAGACTTGAACAGGGTTGCCATCATATTTGATAGCCTACATACAGCATAAATGAGCCTGAAATCACGGTATTGTAGTTGGAAATACCAGGAACTGCTCAAAGATGATGAAAATGACAAACCACGAACTTCTAAAAATATGGATTGTAAACGAGCTTGCCACTAAATCGGCCTTCTCTTGGTGATGGCAACTCTGAGCCAATTTTCGAATTAAAGATTAAAGCACAAAATAAGAAACGCAGATCGTTCCAATTAATTTATCAATATTTATATCATTACTTTTAAAGGGGTTCGTTTCAAAGTCAGGTTGCCAAAAGCTTATGTAGCTGACCAAGAGCAGGCCGAAAATTTGAATTGTATATAGTGTTTACGACATAGCTTTGGGCTGAAATTTGACCACGTTCATCTATTTCATAAGTTCTTGCTGTCGTACGAAATGCTTATTCGGAATACGGTGAACGGTTTAGGAGATAAACACTTTTTGCTTCCGTTCGCAGTCCACATCTCTAGAAGTCCGTGGACAAGTCCAGGCTGCCTAGACACAGTATGATAGACAAGTTTTACGAGGAGTTCTTCATATCTCATTGGGGGTTGAATGTAATGGCGTCCCTGTGTTTTCAGATTAGTCTGCCTGCAGAATAATGGGACAGGCCAGAAAATTGGAGACATCGTCATTGCTCTCCCAAAGGGTTGCTGAGCTGAAAGGAGGCGTCATAAGCCCCATGTTAAAATAGATGGAATCTCCACCCAAAGGGATACTGGCCTTTATTGGGTGGGCCGTCGAATGCCAAATCCCCCCCCCGCTCATCGCATCCCAAGTATCCCCTCGTTTGAGGGGGGAGGGGGGGGGGATATTTGAACTCACTCGCATTCCCAGCATTCGCGTGCTCTCCCTTGAATGTAATGGGGCCCGGCTTTAAAGCCACGGTGGTTAATTTGAGTCTATCCTTCTGTTTGCAGGTCAGTTCCACCCAATCCCCCTTTCTCTCCCCACCACTCACTTGTTAAGGCGCCCAGCACACACACACACCCATAAAATCCTCCCCTCCCATTTCATTTTCTCCCACCCATTGCCGTACCAGGATGGCGCCCTCATTGGTCTTGAAACGGCAGCACTGCTTCCGACGCATGATTTGTCCCATCCAACCTCCAACACCGGAGAAACGACCTCTGAGGCCATCGCGGGAATCAGTGTCGCCCTTTGTTGCGCCACTCTCAAGAGGTCGGGAAGAGGCGGCGTTGATGGGCGGGCGCCGAGGTCGTTTGCTCTTACGATCTAGTTCTCTCGAGACAATGGAACGAGGACCCTCTGGTTGGCCCCACAATGGGATCAGGGTAAGAAGACCCATGTCCATTTGAGAGACCGGATTTGGGAATCGGAGTTCGTGTTACTAAGACAAATGCTCCACTAAGAAGAAGATATGTGTGATGCTTGAGCTTTTGTTGGGAAGGGACCAAGTGGAACAACATGGGGGAAAATGGTTAGCATTCTTCCAGGTTGGATGATTCAGAAAAGCGTTTAGAGTAAATGTGTTAGCTTTGCTTTTGCTTAAAAAGTGGACATGCAATTGATTAGGCATTCACTTAACACGGATTTCTTTAACAAGAAAAACAAAAGCGGTTAACGTTAATTAATCAGTTATTTGCATTGAAAAATATCGAGTTTTCGTCCGTCATCTTTGTTGATGCCGCAAAGAACTGAATGAATCATAGTGCTATATCTTCATTTTAGTTTTCTATAACCAGTATCTCGGTGGATTTTTTTTGTATTTGGGTGCTAGGGTAGGAGGGATGAGCGAAGCTGGCCATCACATCGTCCTTATACTTTTTTCCGAAAGGCAGTGTCGTGTTTGATTCTCCGTCTGTGGGCAGAGTTAGCGTCTAAAAGTTTCCTTGAGGAAGGTCGGGGAGGAGATTCGAACCGGGGACCTCTCTCGTATAAGGGAACTACGCTAACCACTAAACCACGTGTCCTTCCTATTCTGAGTGATGTCATTATTTTGATGCATTACTTCACCGGATCACCGAATTAAAAATTGGTGGCGAAGCAATTAACTTTTGTCACTCTTTATGGAGAGTTTAAGGGGTTATCGACGTTCACTTTTTGGTTGGCAATGCCGACCACTGCAAAAATAAACAACAAAATTACTTCAATGATTGTCTGTATTTCTCGATCAGGCGTTTACCGCTCGAATACTTCTTGACCTCTGGTGAAGACAAGTCAGACCACAGAAGTCAATGACAGGGACTTGTCATATTTTCAGAGCTCTTCCAATACGCCCATCCACGGCCGATCTCGATCCTGTCACTTCCAATCCCCGAGCAACTTCCATTCCTCACCACCTATTGCAC
>NC_081445.1:14295789-14300166 GCF_007210705.1 Tigriopus californicus | reverse complement strand
TCTCTTCACTTCGAGGACTCTTCTCACCGTCGTCGAGGATCCCACGATGGAACAGGCTCCAATCATGGTCTTCGAACCGCGAGTTCCTTGACCTTGTTGTTCGGCACGGCCTTTGCTCTCAAGAAAAGTGACCACGGGGACGACAACACAACTAGTCGGCCCAATTGCGAGACCAAGACCAAAGAAGAAGTCTTGAAGATCATTTGCCAGGGGATTCGTCTCGAGCCCGAGACAAAGGCCGAGGTCAAGGCTGACAACGAGATCCAAATCATATCGGATCTAAGTGATACAGAACCAAATGCTACTCAAGACCAAAAGGACGAAGATGAGGTGGAAAAAGGCGGGCATCTGGAGAATCAGATCCGATTGACAGACATTGAGGACACTGAAGGTTTGGAGGAAAAGGACCTTCCCCTGACAATTGAGAACGTTGCCTACTTCCGCCAATATGCACCGGAGGTAAGTCAAGACCATGAATTATTCATGAGCTTGGACGCGTGCTAACTGCTAAGCATGGAAGTGAACTCCGCTGAACGTAAGCAGCTATTATTTACAACTGTGTTTGTTTGTCCACCTTGTCCCTTACGGACAATAATTGGAGCCTTGTCACTCTGGCGACTCCCTGTACAGTGCAGATATGTTTTTTGGGGGGAAGACGAGAGGCCCAAACCATGAAATGAGTGGAAAGGGCTATGGATAATGGTGCACTTATTTATGACATCCCTTGGCTTATGGGAATTTGTATCCAATGATTTCTAGTTTTGGGCCGCTTTAAACTGGGACTCGATTTGGGGGTCCTGGTAAGAGCTGTGGGATCAAAACGTTTAAAGACGACAATTCCTCATGCAACCAATAATCAATGGAAAATATATTTGATAGGACTATCTCGAGGTCAGACTTTGCCCTCGGTCTGACTGCATGTTTTGCTGAAGTCATCAATTAGCGTGACCACACGGTGTGTTTACTCTGCCAACAAATGATGATGGTTCCTAAGAAGTGAACCTTGATTAATCCTTGAAAACAAACCTCACCATGCCTCATGCTGTCTAACGTCTAATCGAAACGTTTTGAGATTCCTCAAGAAAAATTTCGATTGAAACATCATTTTTAAGGCTATGGTAAATGGTCAACCTTCATGAGCTTCACTAATCACTTAATTTTGACGAGAGGCTTTGGTCTAAGGTCTAATTTAGATGAATCTGGATCATATATTGAATTAGGAAATAAAAGCCAAATACCTATTTACTAGGTTTTTACCCTTTTTGTGAAATTTAGGATAAATTACATAGAGTGTCATTTCGGGCGGAAATTACTCTATTTCTATTTTTTGGTGGTTTTTTACGCTAATTTAATTCGTTTGGGTAAGATTTAGATGTTGCATTCAATATTTTTGCAATTATCTTGTCAACTATTAGGACGTTTCGGCAAGCGCTTATACCACACGGTGTTCAAAAAGCCCTATCAAGTTTCCAAAGAAATTCCCAAACACATATTGACATTTTTCTACCCCAAAAAGTCAGAGGGAACAACTTGAAACTTATTGTTTTGTGGAATTCTAGTCCACATAAAAAACTTACATACCTAAAAACATTATAAAAACTGAAATTTTCAAAAAAACTACTCAATGTAAATTAGGAGAACACTTAGTTAGCTCTTGAATGTAATTTACGATATCATCTTTTTCACCACTACTTAGTTACATGGGATTTAGTGGTCCAAATTTCATCGTTTTTAGTCCCAAAATGCCCCGGTTATATGTTAATTCAATTTCCCAAAGATACAATATCGATTTTCATTATCGCAAAAATGAAAGATTATTTTTCCATTTCTTGCATAATTTCAAATTAACTTTAAACCTTGTACAACCATATCTAAAACCCTCAAAAAAGCAGATTTTTTAAAATTTATTTTAAAAGGATCCAAGGTACATTTAGTTGAGTGGTCACTGAAAATTTCACAAATATCAATGAAGCCTGAAAGAAGCTATTTTCAATCAGTTTCAACAAAGTCTTCAAGAAACGACCAAATCTATGACATTGTTTGTTGCATGTATCGTCTTCAGAATTCAAGTGAATGCATAACTAAGTGGACACATGATGATTTTAAAACACATTTTCAAAGATTACACTTTTAGAGTGTTTTAAGTGACATTATATAGCATTTTTAGCTATTGTGAGACTATGCAAGAAAAGGAAAAATAATCTTTTGTTTTTGTGATATTGAAAATCGATATTAATTCCTTGGGAAATTGAATTAACATATAGCCGGGGCATTTTGGGGCTAAAAACGATGAAATTTGGACCTCTAAATCCGATGTAACTAAGTAGCGGTGAAATAGATGATATCGTAAGTTATATTCAAGAGCTAACTAAATGTGCTCCCAACTTACATTGAGTAGGTTTTTTGAAAAATTTAGTTTTTATAATGTTTTTAGGTACGCAAGTTTTTTATGTGGGCTAGATCTTTATAAAGCAATAAAATCAAAATTGTTCCTCATGATTTTCTGAGGGAGAAAAATGCCAAGATATGCTTGGGAATTTCCATCAAAACTTTAAGGGGTATTTTAACCACTGTGACCAGCAAACAAACTTGCCTACCAATGCCAGTGATGCAAAATTGACGTTTCAAACTGGTTTTAACGAAGCTGACCTTTCCTCATATAGCAATGTAAAAGAAGGGTCAGCTTCTCAAAAACGGGTTTGAAGCTCCAAATTGCATCATTGACACTGGTACCAGCAAACTAACGAACCTGCCAGAGCTTGCCTAAACGTGCCCATTGTTGGGGGAAAAAACCATTTTTTTCCTTGCTGATTCTCGGTTTGTTAACCGATACAAAGGAATGAAATTTCCTGTAAGTCATGTAATGTCAAATTTTATAAATTGTTGGGTCATACAAAGCGTGCAAGTTTGCCGCTTTAGGGCACGCAACACGTTATGTTGTAAATCGTTTGCTACATTCAATCGCAAATTTCCCGTTGACTAGAAATAATCAGCATTACATGCCATTCAGGTTATAACAAAATAATGTGTCAGCGTAAAGTGAACATGTAGACTTGTTATTGAGTATTTGTAAAATATTGGAAGAGAAAAATCCCAATCAAGCGAGCTGTCCAAATCTGAGTTGTCTGTCAGATTGGCTTGGAGCCTCCAAATTAGCATCCCTACTCGGATCAACCACATGTAACCATTTCCTTCAATACGAATCCGAATCCGATTGGCTCCAAGAAGTCGGCTCTAGTCTGAACCCAACCCTGTAAAGGCACACGTAGCGCTCACGTCCGGTTTGGCACACAAACATTCCAGAGAGGGACCCCCCAAAAGGCTAGGGTTCGTCAGAATGCCTTATGGTACATTTGGGACCGTGTTTATTCCCAACATGGATGGATGAATGCATGTTGTTCCTCCGCTTGAGATTACTGATTACTTGATGCTATGTCAATTCCTCGGGTTGGTGGTGGTGGGATGGATGGATGATGATGATGCCCACCACTCACTTCACAAAGCTGGAGCGCTTGAGAGAAGAAAGTGCATACCAATAAGCATCCGCATTCAATTGTGGCTGGTTGTACGTCTGCTTTTGGCAGGCCTGGATTGGAACTTGGAGCGAGCGACTGAGCACTGTGGATCGAGGGAAGATGGTTTGATATTGGAAAGAAAGATCCTTTACATATTCATGACGGTGGATGAAGTTGGGAGAGTGGGTTCTTTTCTTGGCTTCTCCAGCCAAACACTAGAAAGTTTGAAATTATTTTCCATTGCCAAGTTGAAAGACGGGAAAAGGCTCACAGCTCTCTTCAGTGGTTCCAACTCAAGGCCGTCCATCAAGTTTCGTCAAGAAAGTTGTCAAACCCCACAAGTTTCCAATAATCTTCCTTCCAAGAAAGAAACACACTCACATGCCAACATTAAATAAAGGCATTTGTGGGAGAGAAAGCCTAAAAGGAAATTGGAGCAAAAAAACTGCTCCTTCGGATGGGAGAAACCAATTTTTGGCTGTAGAATTGGCAGGATTTCGGGGTTGAATACTTGTTGAATATTTAAAGCCTGTGATAAGACTATGGCAGTGTCTACTTTGAAAGTATGTCTTGAAAAAGCAATTAGATCTCTCATTTCTAATAAGTCAAACCCCCCAAAATAGAGGAAGAAGCTCAAAAGCTAGACTCGGAAATTATAAACGTAAAATGAGCCAAGTTGAATTAGTAAATACTCACACATATCGTTCATGAGCAGACAATAGGGTTGGAAAATACCATCACGCACAAAAATGAGGAAATGAACAACAACACTCTGAAACCCAATACAAAATTCAAGAATTTACGGACAGTCGTTGCTTTTTAAATGACCGGAAAAAGGCTTCCCCCCCACCCCCCCCCACCC